>NW_020456076.1:623736-713936 GCF_003342845.1 Nothoprocta perdicaria | reverse complement strand
CCTAATTTTTTTTTTTTTAAGAAAGAAGTTTTGGCACAAATGTAACATTGACAACAGGAGCATAATCTTGGCAACATGATTTTATTATGGATCAACACTAACTACATCTCTGTCTTTTAATATATCAAGGCCTTAATCTTTAATGATTTAGGACTTGTCTAGGAGTGTAGCATATAAATATATTTAAGGATGTGTGCTGATATCCTTGAGAACTTATAGAAAAAGTGCAATAATACCATCAACTGCCAAAATTAGCAGTTTATGATTATCACACAGGCTGAATCTTTATTCAGTGTTGAACTACACAGAAATGCTGCTAGTTTCAAACAACCTTAAAGAAAATATTGTAGCATATATTAGCTAGACACAAACTTGCTATATTACTTCTGGGATTTAAGGAGTGTGGTCAGACTTACTCTTTGGTGAAGGTGGGGCTGAACAAATTATTAAATCAGTTCTTATCTCCTTATCCTGAAATGTTCTTCAGTGTCATTTTCACCCTAAGGCTGGTTGCATGACAAAGACTGCACACCTTGAAATATTGTGTGGCAGAAAGCAGTGTCTGATTAAAATAAAAATAACTGTATTGTTTTTCTCCCTACTAGCAAGGTGCTTAGCGATTCCAAGCTCTCTGCAGATCCAGTCAATCTCCACAATTTTCTATACTGAATCCCTATTGAAGGCTTGCTATTTGTTGCCAGTGGTTAATTTTTCCTCTTCCTGCAGCCAACATTGCTTGCTGAAGTGCTGAAACTATCAGATCCTGCAGCCAAAGTGCCTCAAGAAGGCATATTTTCCCTGCAGGATGAATAGAAATTCAGTGGAGGGTCCTTTAGCAGTTCCCAAGGCCCATTTTTTTTTCCTAATCAAGCTACTCCTTCAACTAAAATTTTGCTAAAGGGGAAAGGAAAAGGTCTACAGCTCTACATTGTCATTCATCCAAAGCACATGCTTACATTGAGAGGTTAAAAACAAAACAAAACAAAAAACTCACTAATTGATCCCAAAAGAGAGATTTTTGGCTTTTTGGCTTCTTCTGTATTCATCCTGGAATCAGCATCCCAGGAAATGGTTATCAAAGAGCTTTGACAGTTGGAGCTAGAAGACTTGCCTCAAATTCCACAATTTGAGGGATAAACATTAATATGGGGATGAATTTAAATGTTTGTTCACAGTGCTTAATCACAATTAGTGATATTGAGCGTTTCAAAATGAGAATCATGAAAATGAGAACTGTCATTTTTATAGGTGAATGGTCTATTTTCAGCATATTTTCTGTATGTAATTTCTGGTAGAATTCTTGCTTTTTAATTGTTCACATTGCAAAACCAAATATGTCTACGTAAAGAACAGTCAAGCTGTGGTTTGAAGAACATTGACTAGGATAATATGTACACCATCTCTGCACACATCCAGTGGAAATTTCTAAAACACAGGATGCTCTTTTGATTCTCTTCAGGTGGTAGATGGAGGGAAAGAGTGGAAATTCCAACCCTTCCTCTGACACTCATTTTCTTTGCATTCTCCTCTCCTCTCCTCTCCTCTCCTCTCCTCTCCTCTCCTCTCCTCTCCTCTCCTCTCCTCTCCTTCCAATAATCAGTAGATTAAGGATGGCAAGTTTGTTGTAGACATCAGGAGTATCAAAGAATATAGGTTCCTTTTCCATGGGCTCTGAAATCATCTGAATTATCAGATGATAGTATATCTTGGTTATTAAAGATCCGATTCTGTCTGAAATTGAGGTTCAAGGCAGGCCTTGTTCAAATCACTTGCTTAAAAAGTGAAGAAAAATCTCTGGAAATATTTATAATACTGCTATTTACTATTATGTATCTTCCTCACACCCCATCTGAATACTGGGGGCCTCATCCTGCACTGAATTGTGTATCCCAAAGTTAAGGAGAACTTATTTAAAGTGCTTTCTAGATTGTAGCCCTAATTGTTTTGCTGAAATACCACATGAGGAAAATGGAGAATTCTTTATCCCTCTCTTATTTCACAGATCTCTGATAAGAGACAGAAAACTTCTAAAGTGTCCACAACAGCAATGAAATATTTGCCTCCACAAGATTAATATTTCTTCCCTACTATTTGCTAACAGTTAGAGCCAGCCAAACATGACAGTTCCATCACCAAATTTTTCAGAGATTAGATGAGGAATCTTGAGAACCATGCTTGCATTGATTTTTCACAAACTAGGCTAAAAACCTGACATAATATTTATCTAGTCCATACAAACTATGGAGTATCTGTCATAGCATCATCATTTCTCTATATTTGTGTATAGACTTTATGTTAAAGTCTTTATAGGCACAAAAATGTGACCTTCTTAGATTTTGAAAATTCCTTAACTTTAAAGTAACACGTTCTTGCAGATATAAATGTTGGATGGAAAGCAAATTAAATTACAACAATGATCAGCATTGTTATAGCTGAACAGAATAAAAAACTACTGAATCCTTAAAGCAAAAAAGATGCCTGTGTTCTTTTTCTTTGGGAAAATATATTACTGACTTTTATTAAATTTAAAAACAACTTTCTCATGATAGCTTTATAGATCAGTTATAATAAAGTGCATGCTATGTTTGTAATGACATTGCAACAAGGAAAAAATGTTTTCTTTCAGTAGTTTGAAAGCAGAATATTTTTGGACATATTCTATTTGTATTTCACCAGCATAATGCATCTAAAGTAATCTGAATGAACAATATTTATTTACCACAAACTAAAAAATTGACCTAATGTCTAAAGCAATAACTCTATACTATGTACTCTTCAACAGAATTGCTGTATGTATCAGTAGCTAATTCAGATGCTAACTTACTAGTATTTTATGAATAAATTCACAATAATGAGTACTTTAAGATGAGTGTTCTCGGTCTTTTTCCTCTTTCTTTTTTCCTGTTCTTTTTGCAATAAGTTCAGCTTTTTTTACTTTCTATTTTTTTTACTATAATAATATGTTTTTCCTTTGAGTTTTACAAATTGAGACAGAAATATAGCAAATTAGAGAAAAGATATATACAGTTGTTAAACTCAATTCCCTACACAGACTTCCCTATAATTTATTGCTTGATAGCAGTTTGCATTATGAGACAAGATCATGGTTAACACTGTTGCTGCTTAAGGCAAATGATGTTTGATAAATGCATCTTTTCCTAAAAAGATTTTTTTAAGTACTTTTTGTTTTTCTTTAACTTCTTGCAAAAATTGGATGACAGGTTCATTAGTTGTCCTGATTGTTAGACATGTTAGATATTAAATCTGGGATAAAATATTCATAACTTAGAGGTTTCAGTAATACCCAATTAAAAAAATTGTCAGAAACCATGACATGATATTTGAAGATCTATATTCTCTTTCCTTACAACTGACTAGCCTTAATCAAAATGGAAAACTCAGCACTTTAAGCTTCACTGATCCTATCTGTGTGTGTGTGTAAAAGAGTGTGTGTACGGATGTGGCTATCTAGTCTGTTTTCTACATTCAGCTTCTCCAGCTGCTCTTACCTTAGTTCAGCTCAATCTGAGAACTGGGCAAAGCTTTCAGAAGCATTCAGTTCTTTTGTTTGGGAAAATATGCATCTGTGTAAAAGAAAAAATGAAAAAAAAAAAAAAGCTAAAATATGATCATCCTAAATAGACCTCAAAGAGTTCTCTTCAAATGTCTCAGTCACTGAAAAATATTAATCAAGGATCACATCTTCTCACATATGAGTCAATTAACCAGTCATGGTAGGAAACCCAGCTTCCTTATTTCCAACAGTACTTTGTATTCTTTATTTTTCCTGGGCTTTGTTTAAGGGGTAGTGAATTTTGGCTTAAGTTCTTTACTTTCACTTTGCATATTTGATATTTTTCTGTATATTCTTTCTGTGGAGACAAAGGTTTGATGTAGGTTTTCTCATGTTATTGAAGCAGTGCTAGAACTATACAGCTATTCTTTCTTACAGATACTCTTTCACAACTGCTACAATCCTAAATCTTGTCTTATAAAAAACTCCGAAAATCTCTAGTAGTATATAATTAAATGGTAAGCAATTAAAATATTTTAAATGGTAAAAAAGGAAAGCCATTTAAAAAATTTAAATGGTAAGTAATTAATTTTTTTTAAAAAAAGCCTGCTTCTTTTATACTGTAGCATATTTATGGGAAATGGGAAATTATACTTACTGATTGCAAAAAGGGGAAAAAAAAGGCACCTTTGAGAACATATTTCTATGCGTTGCTGCTGTTGTTCTTTAATCATTTCATTTCTATGGGTTGAACTTTAACCAGGCTCTAGCCTTTACACTTAATGCTGTGGTGTCTTATAGATGTGTATAATGATATTCACTAAATGTTATTAAAAAGAACAATTTTAAATAGCTGTCAAAAGTTCAAAGGGAGAAACCACTTGATTATATTTCAGTTCCATTTATTTTTGCTTTTATTGGTTTGTCAAGACTGCTTTGCACTTTTGTATGTGATGGGTGTTTGTACCAAGAAAAAAAGCCAAGCGTGAATGATCTTTTTTAGCTAAACTCTGTGTAGGTTGAAAGGTGAGGACATATCTTCAGAGTTAAAGTTTATATAAGGTAATGCTCAAGAGAGCAGGGATTTGGGTGTTTAGTTCTTGGAAACACATGAATGCTTTGCTGAAATGTAATCGGATATCTTACATGTTAGTATTTCAGGGATTTTTCCTTCTGTGATCTTGAGAAAACTAATAGCTTATTCCAACATTGACGAATACTGAGCCCAAGCTTTTATCAGTTTCTATAAGCTGCATGCTGAGACTGAAAAAAAAAAATCAGTCTCTTACAAGCCTAACACTCCATCTCTGGCAAAAGCTGCAGCAAGAAAAGAAAGAAGCATGATACAATACTGAAGGAGACAGCTGGAGATGTGCCTGTTTGGAACAATGTGCCTGTTTGGAAACAAGTGATATTGCAATGAAATAGAATGACTTTTATACATTGTTACATATGGTGGGAGCAGCTTTGTAAAACCTTGGAAACATCCCAGCTTCAGTAAGAGGAATTCCATTATAACAGTAGATATAGTCATGTTAATAATTCCAAAGTTTCTTGCAAAAATAGCAGTGGAAGCAGAAACATATTCTTTAGAAGGAACAGATCTCACCTCTCTTGTTTTAGAACTCTAAATTATGGGCATGCAAATGGAAACTAAGGCTTGGTATTTCTATACCAAATACCCACATACTCAACCAAGAGATTTATATTTGCATGGATTTAGCATTGTCATAGTGCAGTTGGGTATGTCCGTGTTAGCACTAATGTGTGCAGAAGGTGTCCTTTTGGGTGAGAACTTTCTTTGCCTCTGTATTTGGAGTCTCAGGAGACACTCAAGAAGACCACTGATGAACCAGAATCATTTTCCTCCCAGTGGTTTGTCTTGAAGAATGGCAGTCTTCAATTCAAATTATGGAATTATCTGTGCATCATATATCTATGAGTGAATGTATCATTCTTCTGTCACCTTCTCTGCGGTGTTCTTTTTCCAGAT
Source organism: Nothoprocta perdicaria (assembly GCF_003342845.1). Taxonomy (NCBI): domain Eukaryota; kingdom Metazoa; phylum Chordata; class Aves; order Tinamiformes; family Tinamidae; genus Nothoprocta; species Nothoprocta perdicaria. The sequence goes on along the minus strand of NW_020456076.1, from coordinate 708,429 downwards.
GGAAAACTGAGGAACAAACACTAAATAGTTTAACTGAATGAGATTCATCTCACCCATTCTTAAATGACTGCATTATTTAGACCACTTTTCAATATATAGCTAAAAAAAGCCATTCTAGAATATAGTTTACTTAACACTATAAATATTAACCTTTAATACATCTGAGTAGATGAATTCTATTATAGATCTTCCTCTCTGTACTGGCTAAAAAGTTGAAAGGACAGTTTACATGAAGAGAACTACCCTATAACTTCAGAAATTAGGTGAGATGAATCCCATTCAAATTTACTAAGTGTGCCAGAGACAAGAAAAGAAACTGATAACTTGAATAGTAGCAGTTTAGTCATTTCTTAGTATTTCCTCCTCTGGACCTTTCCCTGTTGAATTGCAAAAATGTTAGGTATATACAAACCAATGGAAAGTGCAAAGACTTTCCAGACATTTATAGATGACCATTTATTTCTTATTTAAAATATGTTTTAATTCATATTTAGAGCCTTTTTAAAGACTCCATGGCCTGGTGCATTTTTTTCATTGCATTTATGCCCCACCACTGCCTCAATGCGGGCCCCTCCTGTTGGATCCTGGCAATACAACCCCAACCTTGCAGATGCTGTTCTAACAGCTCAGTTTGCTATATAACAGCTGAATACTGTTTCCTGTATAAGTAAGTGTCAGCTGCTGCCTGAGTACAGACTTAATTCCAAGCAAAGTGTCAGAACTGCAGCAATCTGCTGTTTGATTGACTGTCCTGACCTCGATGTTGGCTTTCTTTCTATGCGGTAGTAATGCTAGAGTGCTGCTTAGCTGCTTCCTTCACAGGAACCTCAAACTGTCATAGCTCCATCATAAATATCTTTTTATTTCCCCTCTACACACATTTTGGATGCAATCTGCAAACACATTTGTATAAAAATGTTTGAATTGGTTAAATGATGATATTCCGTATTAATGAATGTTCAGGTAAGTTCAAAAAGAACCTGAAATAATGGCTGGGTTTTATAAAAGAGATGGATGTCAAATTCTTCTGCATTTTCATTTATGTTTAAAAAGCTACTTATTGGGATAGCCATCTCTAATTTTTTATGAAATAATGGATTTGAGGTATTTTCTTTGTATAAACTCTCCTAATCTCCCCAGTCTCTCCCTGATCCCAGTTCCCCTCAATATCCATCACTATGGAATTTTTCATTGTCTTAGATGATTCAGTTTACCACATGTCTGGTGACATTTGAAATGCCTGACAGTATCACCCTTGGCCTCCACATGTAGCTTCAGAAGGGAGCATAACCCTCGAAGGTTCTTTGTTTTATTTGCCAGTCTCATCCAGCTGCCTCAGAAGCCCTAAAATGTTCCAAATTACAACAAATGCTCATGCAAAGCAGCTAAATTCAGACCACTATCTCTTCTCATATTGCCCGCTCTGGCTGAACCTTTTTCTCTCTGCTCCTCTGCTGCCTCATCAATGATAATATGCTTTAAGCTTAAGACACTTAGCTGCATACCTTTGGAGATATGCATTGTTTGTAGCTCGTATAATAATGGAGCTTTAGAGCTGAAAAGAAATTCAGCTGATCAGCTACTAAAGGCCTTTGCCTTTTTACATGTTTTAGATGTTTTGGAATTGTCTTTGATATCTATTTGCTCTTTCAGAATAATCATTCTGAAATTCCAACCATCGCAAGTGTTTGTAATAAAAAATAATAGACCATTCCACTTCACTGCCAGATATGAAAGATTGAATAACAAGGCAATATAGATTACTCAGGTATGAGCAAGTTCTTTTTCCTAATCTCACTGGTCAGACCTCCACTATTCAAACAAGGTGGATTCCTGCAAATTAGTATTTATTTTCATTTCAATTTTGCATTTTTTTCTCCAGAAAACATAACCAACAGCAATTAGTAGAAACTACTTACATTTATCTGTCACAGAGGAAGCCAAGGAAAACATGTTCATGTTTATTCTCTAGTTTCTTTCCTGGGAAATTCTGAGTTTGCAATACTTTGCCCTCTTAACAAAATAGCAATCACTATTATTTTACATTCTTTCACAATTATTTCTTTGACTAATAGTATATTATGCATGGTAACTGATTGACTGGTTCTAGCTAGTTCTTCTACTTGAGTTCCTGGGAAAGATGTAAGAAAGAAAGAGCTATGAATGCAATGTATTGCCAGCTACTCCTGCCAAACATAATACATATGCAGAAAACAACATCAGGCCCAAAGAAATAGTTGTTTTTCTCATAAGTCTCCCTGTCTTCTAAGCTGTGTGTTATAACCTGCCAGACACATGCACAGGTGTGCCTGTCGTTATGTTTACAACAGCACTGGATCATTTGTTTTAGGGAGAGTTGAATAACTGCTTTAATCAATACTATCAATGGTATTTACTCTTGGAATATATCTACCTTTACACACACACTCTAAAAAGTATCTTTTTCTTTTCCTTTTTCCTTTTCCTTAAAGACAAAACATTACTTCTAACAGTTAGAAAGACTAAGTGGAAGAAACCTGAAACTATGAAGATGTCAATGCATATAATCACACTGAAAATCTCCAGTGAGCTAGCTGTATTTTTTTATAGTACCTGTCACCATGGTAGCCAAATGGCTGCAACAGAAAGTAGTATGTATTAGCTCTATTAGATAATGGATCCTTGCAAGTTTTAGCTTTGCAGGAAAAAGAAAATGACTTTTTTTTTCCCCATTTTTTCTTTTTTTTTTTTTTTTTTTAATCTGCTATGCTTTTTATTTTTTAAAAAAGTAGAATAGATGTCAGCTTGCAGATTTTTGTTAAGACTGTCTCAGGGAACTAGTGCGGTCCTTTAGAAATGCATTACAAGCCTGCTACGTTCAGTACAAAGAACTTCTAGATGTCTTCTTGAGTGTCCTACACGAACTACTCTCCTCTTAATCCTGTCCTGAATAAATGAAGATGGAGCAAAATAAGTAATAAGACATTCATTAAGGGAAATTTAATCCTTATAACTCCTGCCAAAGTAATTTGTAATTGCAGCTAACATCAGCCTCATCCAACTATATCAACCTCATCAGAGTCATTTCATAAACAGGAACTGAATTTCCCATATTTTTTCTTCTCAAAACATTTTTAATCTTTGTGTGACACACACTGTCAATTTTATCATTTATGTTTATAACTAACATGTTTTTATAGTAGCAATTATCTTCAAAAGTACAAAGAAGGGATGCTGTAGAAAGCTAATTTTGTAGACCCACACCAGAAATCATTTTTCTCTGTATTGTCAACAGTGTAGAATCAATTCACTATTGAGACAATGAAAAACTGTTGATTTCTTTCAGTGTTCCAAATTCCACCAGTAATTAGGTTTTCCAGAAGATATTTTATTTTATAGCTAATCTGCAATAAACTGAGGACTGCAATAAACTGAGGATTCCATCTGAGGACTTTAAAATGTTAAAAAGCTCCATGAATGAGCGATTTGAAACCTATCACTTATTCTGAGCACTCAGGCTATAACTGAAACTAAAGATTATACCAATTGTTACAAGTGTGCATTAAAGAGCCTAATATGAAAGGGGCCTGATGAATATTTCTGTAAAATAATGGTCCCAGATGAGCTGATAGCAGTATATGTAGTTTCCCTTATGGGAAAAAGTCTGAAAATAAATTTGGCTTTTTAATGCCTGGATGAGCAGAAGTGGGAAACAGCAGAAAGCTGGCAGGTAATTTTGAGAAGAAAACGAGCAGGTTAACTACCATTAATCTATCAAATATTTCAAGGTATTTTTTTTTAACTGTACGATAGGTTGTATAAGTTGCTGCAAGATACCCCTGCAACATACCTCTGTTCCTCCCTTTTTGGTTCCTTGGGTGAAATAGATCTATTGATATAAAAGTAAAAATAATGTAAAAAATGGAAGTTTTTAACTAATCAAAAACAATGAGAAAATATACTTTTCTCTCAGTATACCCACACAGTAAAATAAGAAAATGATTGTCTTGTCCCCAAACCCACCAAAATCTATTGATGACTGAATTTGTGATACGGGATCTCAGCTAAATACGTTACTGAAAAGGAGTACTGAGTTACATGCTTCTTAGACCAGAGCTGATTTGCAGAGATGATTACCCGTGCTCAAAGACAAAAAAAAATGCTTCATCTGTTTTTCCTAAAGGAAGTTTATGGGCTGAGATATATTGGTAATAGTGTTCTATCTATATTAAACACAGGTGAGGGAGAACCTCACCTATGTAGAAATAAAATATTCCTTTCACTCATGGCTCAAGGATATCCTGCTCCCCCCTTTTTTTTGATAGCTTTACCTTTCCTTTCTCATTTGTTGGGTCCATTTTTCCCTCTTTTCTCCATTATTCTCTTTCCCTTTATTGTAAAGGGAAGAGGGTAGCTTGTGTAGAATTTCACCTTTGAAAGGGAATAGTGCTTATGGATTTCAGAGAGAGGACTTGAAAATTCATAAGTATGGCTAAGCAAAAATGCAGATCCAGTGTTCCCACAAACAGAATGTCCCCAGGCTTCCCAAAACCATCATCATCAAAGAAATGCTTTATTTTTAGCCAACTTTTGGTAGAACATTACATACTTGAGCTTAATTCATTTTATTCATGCAGAAATCATGGATTTGTTGCTGCAGCATGGTCTTTCCTCTTCTGTAGTAGATAGTTCATTTAATCATGTATTTTAGAAAGAAAGGGTGCTGATTTCTTTCTGTGTTAGTTCAAGCTTAGTTCAAGCGGATTTTAAAAAATACAACATAAAGAGACATTGAGAAAAAAAGCTTATAAAGGGAAAATACACCATTGTAGTAGGTGTTCCTCCGACTACTTAGCAAACACTGTCATCTATATAGGAATTCCTTCTCTGTTATGGCCACAAGAAAAATGAAGGAATAGTTAAACTTGCAAAGAAGAAGATAAACAGCACTGTGCTAGATAATTTTTTTTTTCTATTCACACTGTTATCCTCACTGAAAAAAATGAAATCAGGATTAGTTTAGAACTAACATATTTGTGGTGCAACTACTCAATGAGCATTCCCATATGTTTCTTTCTAATATGATACCCTAAATATTTTTATTTCTTAAATAATTTTCTTGAAGTAGTCCTCCAAGGCTAGACCAGATGAATGTTTTTGTAAGAGCCTACGTTTCCTCAACAAAATGCAACAAGCAAATGATCTTATGGAGCCAATTTTAAATATTTTCATCATTACAGAAAGAATTTCCTTTTAAATTTGTCAGGACTCATTATTGTCAGTAACTCAGAAGGCTGGCTGAGTTGTATGAGATTTGTATAGCACCAACCTCATTACTTTGGAATTCTCTGTGCCAATCAGCTCATCCTAAAAGATGATAAAATACTATGCATTAGAGAGAAAGAATATACTAGAGAAGAATCCAGCACCATAGTAATGCCATAATAACTAATTGTATCATTTTTAATGAGGCATCATAGGGAAGATGGAGCCTGGAACAGCCAGATTTTTTTTCTTCTGATCATTCCAATGTTTGCAGTGGTTTGGAAATGCTAGACTCACACCAAAAAGTAGCATCCCATAGAGGGAGACAAAGGACAGGCAAGCAAAGTATCAGCTATTAACACGGCTGCAAAATTTATGAAGTCCATTGATTAAAAAAAAAAAAATCCTCCATGGAAACCTTTTTTTATCTATTTTTTTATTTTCTTTTGGGCAACTCCCAGATTAATAATCACCTAGACATACTGCTTTGGCCAGTAGTGAGCTTCTGATAACGAAATTGCTTTATTTCTTTTTCTTCTAAAAGGGGAACATTTTATTCCATCATTATTGATTTGAAAATGAGAAGATTTAAGATCTATGGTCTAGGATCCCCTAAGTCTCTGGGACTCTGGGATATCTTATCTTAAGAATAAACTCTAAAATAGCACTGTGGCTAAGGGCAAATTAAATATTTCTGGGTCCTGGAACACAAAGATGTTTGACTGATTTATGGCAATCTGATTCAATGTTGCAAAGGTTTTTACAGCATTATCTATTTTTTCTGACTGCTTTCTACTATTCTGACATTTCAGATTTCTAACCTTTTTTTTTTTTTTTTTTTTTTTTTTTTTTTTTTTTTTTTTTTTTTTTTTTTTTTTTTTTTTTTTTTTTTTTTTTTTTTTTGGGTAAACTCTTCCCTTCCCTGAGTAACGTCTGATTAATCCTTTAATCCTGGTGTTGCTTGATGATTAGTTTATTCAACTGTAACCTTAGGTCACATGTAATTGAAGGCACTAGACAGAAATATATGACTTCAGAAGAATTGATTCTTAACTGCATGATAATGGGAACAAATTTATAGAGTAGCTGAAGGTTACAGAGGAACTTTAATTCAGTCTGTCTTAGCAGTTCTCTGAGGTGAGAAGTTCTTTGCCAGCCTGAATCTTACTGTTGGAAAAAATTATTTTCTAACATAGGCTTTGAAATTTCAGTGTGGTGAACTACAATGGGTTTTAACTTTTCTAGTTGAGTATATGTAAAGGATAGTAATTGTATTAGACCAGTAAGAATTTGTTCAATATATGCATTTATTTGATCATACATACTACATTTCAGAGAATTACACAGAATCACGGAACAGTTAAGGTTAGAAGGGACCTCTAGAGACCATCTAATCCAACCCCCTGCTCCAGCAGGGAAACCCAGAGCACAGGGCACAGGGTGGCATCCAGGAGGGTTTTGAAGACCTCCAGAGAAGGAGACTCCACAACCTCCCTGGGCAGCCTGTTCCAGGGCTCTGTCACCTTCACAGTAAAGAAGTTCTTTCTCACATTGAGATGGAACTGCCTGTATTTCAACTTGTACCCACTGCCGCTTGTCCTGTCACTGGTCACCACTGGGAAGAGTTTGATCCCATCCTCCCAACATTCACCCTTCAGGTACTTATCCATATTGATCAGATCTCCCCTCAACCTTCTCTTCTCCAAGCTAAACAGGCTCAGCTCACTTAATCTTTCTTCATATGATAGATGCTCCAGTCCCTTAATCATCCTTGTCACTCTCCACTGGACACTCTCTAGAAGCTCCACATTTTATACTGGGGAGCTCAGAACTGCATCCAATCATCCAGTACTCCAGGTGCGGCCTCACCAGAGCTGAGGAGAGGGGCAGGATTCCTCCCTTGTCCTTCTGGCAACACTCCTCCTGATGCAGCCAGAATCCCATTGGCTATGAGGGCACTGCTGCCTCATGGTTAATTTGTTGTCAATCAGGACCCCCAGATCTAAACACTGTAGGATAGAATGGGTGATTAACTGTGACTGAGCCTTCTTGCCCCATTTTTGATTGAGAATCATGTAATTGAAAGCTGTGTCCCCCCAACAACATCAAGTATGGAAAAAAAATCTCCGCTGTTGCTCATCATTTACTTAAGCTGAAAAAACAATGATGACATGTCAAAAAAAAAAAAAACCATTTTTGGAGGTTATATATTCTATTTGCCAGTTTCTTTTTCTCTTCTGGGTAGGTTTCCTCTGTTTGCCATCAAAAACTCACAATAAGGAAGATGTTCAATGCTTTTCATTTGTAACAGGAAACCAAATTTTGAGCTAATTCTGGCTGTAATATCTTGTCCATCTTGGACAGTGAATTGTCAGGAGAAATGGGCTGTATGAACTTGGTAGTTGTTAAGCCACCAATATCTGTCTTAAATTTTAAGTTATAGTGCTTGCATAAACTTCCTGGGAAAGCTGCTATTCAGTGACAAGTTCATCAATGATAATAATGGAAACTTTGATGCAAAGCCTTATTGGCTTGTGTTTACTAGAGTTTTCTTTTCTTAAATGACTTTTTCAGGTCAGTACTCTTTCCTAGTTTTAGTCCCTGGCCTTTTGCTCCAACACTGGAAACCTTTCAATGCAGAAAACCTTTCAATGAAGACTGTTGAAGACAAAATATCTAGAATCCTCTTTCAGGGTCATATCATTATTTTGAAAGATTTGTTCTTGTGGTATTAAGCAATTGTAGAATAACATTAAAAAATTCACCAGCAGTGAAGGCTTTCTCAAGAAAGTCGTCTTTCTAATGTGAAAATGAGTTCAAACCATAGCAATATCTCCTCATTCTGTATAGGACATTCTGTATATACATCTGAGCTAAACTGTAAATCTTTCTGTGAATAAATGTCATGGATCCAAATGATCTCTTTGGGGAATTTATTAAAATCAGTGATTCAGTGAAAAGTTGGCTGAATTTGATGAAGACTTACAAGAATCTAAAGTAACCCTTTGGCTTCTCAGCAGCAAATAATGATAGAATCTTTGACCAACTTTTTTTTAATAGCTATGCCTAAAACAGAAGAGTTAGCACTGCAGTTCAGACATACAGCTAGGGGAATGGGGACAGGGATTAGAGCTGCATGCTCTGCCATGCAGCTTCTTGGTGATTTGAAGAAGATATTTATTACCAGATTTTCAGTAGCTGAGTTTTCTTAAGTCTCAGGTAACTAAATTAAAACTTAAATCCTTGTATTTGTTGTTGTTTTCAAATTATTTGTACTGATTTCATTAAATGTTGTGTGGGTTAATTCTGAAGTCAGCCTCAAGACGTATATCTATGCTTTTTTTTTTTTTGAGAAACATCTTGAGGTTACCCTCAAAATCAATTTCTCTGTCTGAATAGACAATATATCTGGTAGCATTACTCAAGATTTAAGTAGAAATCAGTCTCTGGAGCTTAGAGGACACCATGGGAAAATAATCCAGAAATTTCCTGTGTCATTTGGTGTCATAGTACACTGCCAGACACTCTAGGGCAGGTGATTTATAGACCGCATAAAGGCATTTCTGGGAACAGTATGAAGACTGCCTGTGAGACCTCTGTGTTTTCAGGAGGCAAACAGATTTGGAAATATGTTGTCTTCCCAATGGGCCCCAAGGCTAGTTTTTGAAAGAAATATAGATGTAGCCAAGGAGTCTGAAGCTGAGGATTTATGGATTAAAAAATCAATGTCCTTACCTCTTCTGGTCCTTACCTATCTCATGTCATACTCTTTTTACTTGTCAAATAAATAGAGTCATTGTTAGTCTGAAATCAGGAGGGTACCTTGAGATTAAATTCATTAATGTTTTTAGAAATCTTATTCCTGATATTAATAAATTTGTTCTCACTTTTGTACTTAGTTCTCACAGAATTACATCAATTTTTTGCTTTATACATGCAAATGGAGGAGTTGAACTGAAAAATGTACCATGCAGATTTGCAAGCAAAGTGCAGTCTTAGTTCAACTACTTTAAAAGCAAAGAGTAACAACTAGCAGAGAAACTGTAATTTGGCCTTGTAATAGGCTGAGTGTAAGGAAGTGTAATTCTTAATAAAGCAAATAGCGGGAAACAAAAGCTGTTCACAAAGGCTGTTCACAAGGTGGCAAAGAACCACAATGATACACTATCATTTTCAAAACAGAGTAGCTCTGATTTTACCCAGGGTTCACGTACAAAACTTAGGAGGGAGGTAGTGGCATACAGGTCTGAGTCATTACATGTATATTTCCCAAAACAAGTTAGACAAATGAATTTATCTAGTTCCATGGCGATCACAACTAAACATCTGTTTCTCTTTAGAAAACAAATAAATTATATTTCGTGTTAGGATTAATGCATATTCTTTTTCTGCACTGGCTGCCTTGTTTGTGGAAGAAGTGAAAAATGCTACATTTATTCAGCAAGAATCATATCACACTGATTTTCATAGGATCATAGAATCACAGAATGCTTAAGGTTGGAAGAGACCTCTAGAGATCATCTAGTCCAATCACCCTGCACATGCAGCGTTACCTGGAGCACATGGCACAGGGCTGCATCCAAGCGGGTTCTAAAGATCTCCAGAGAAGGAGACTCCACAACCTCTCTGGGTAGCCTGTATTTTAAAAATTCCGTGACTCAAGGAAGAAGTCATTCCATGTTATCCTTTATCTGTATTAGTGACTATGAGAGATGGACCCCTTTGGAAATGTAAAGTTATTAATGATGATGACTATGCATATGTTGTTCACTTCCAAATTGCTCATCTCATCGTCAGTCATTTCCTTTCCTCCAGGGAACGCTCATTCTCACTGTATTTCATTGATTACATATCATACTGATTGTATATTATTTTTGTACCAAAGTACGAAACCAAATGTCTGGAGACAATACAATCCAATGTGAATACTCAATGTGAATTTAGATATATGTTAAAGGAGAAACAAACAGATGAAGGGAGAGTGAACGTAGATATTTTAAAAATAGCATACAAAAAAGCTTTTGAATAAATATATTAATTTGCAAATGAATGATTTAGGGGGAGTGGGGCATACTAACAGAAAAATAACATGCCACTAAAAGATATTATAGTCAACTTTCCTAATTAAAGTCTCACTTCTCATAAAAGATAAAAGTCTAGGAATGAGAATTTGAGAAAAAGAAGCAGTTCTCATTTTGCTTTTTTTTTTTTTTTTTTCTTCCACTTATCTCAGAGATAAGTTTAAATAAGGACTGGAAGAAAAGGGAGCTTGTGTTATGTCACTTTTATCCTTGATGAACTTTCAGCATTTGAACTCTTAACTAACTAAATATTCATCCTTCTTAAAAGGTTCTGTCACAACTTGAAAACACTTCTGGGATCAGTGTTTGTTCACTATGAGCCTGGATCTGAAAAGCAGTTCAGACAACCCCTTCTATTGATGGGTCTCTTCTCCCCAGTCTCCCAAACCACTGCAGTTTCTGCTAAACAAATTGTTGTATATGGTGGCTCTGGGTGTCCCTACTTGAGCAGGGGGACTTGACTAGATGATCTATAGAGGTCCCTTCCAACCTAAGCCATTCTGTGATTCTGGGGAGGGAAGGCCTAATACTGAATCACTATAAATATCTGATCTATCATGCTCAACTTCAAGGCAGTGATTTTGCTGAAGGAGATCCAGTAAACCATGAAGGTGAAACACCAGTCCTAGATTCATTGTGTGTTTTGTATTCTCACACTGTTTGTCTGTCATATACTTTCACATTTGACTGAAGGAGCTTATTCTTACTTTCTTATTGAATTATTTTATTTAGGAATTATTTTTTTCTACTTTATATAGCTATCTTCTGTTGTACAGAACTTTGTGATGGGTCTGTCAAAGTTTTATTCTTCAAAACTGGAATCTCTCCTGTCATATAGTCAGACTTCAGACTCTAAGCACATCTCTAATGGCTCAAGCAGATTAGGTAGTTTAATTTATGATGTCATTTTCAGAGACTGATGATTTTGGATCGATATCGACTTTCACAGAAAAGATCTAGAAAAATAAAGAGGAATCAGAATGTAGTCTAATTCTAGTCACATTGTTTTTGAACTTTAAATGAAAGAAACACCTAGAAATTTTGAATAAGCTTCAAAAAGTTCTTCTGAAAGTTTTATTATTTATTTATAGAGTATTGCTACCCATCTTTCAATAGAGAAAACAGCAGAGTAGTGAACTGTAGGGGCATTCATATCTCAGAACAATTTAGAGGAAGATAGAATAAACTCCTGAAATTAGTTTTGATTAATCTGAATATTAAATAGCTTAAAATTCATTCTTTATTTGAATAGGTCTTACTCAAATTGCCTGAAGAGTTTTTCCTCTCTCTAAAATCTCATTAAAATCATTGTAAAATCATGCAGATTAATCAAACCTGACTGAATTGCCAGTGAACATGACTTAGTGAGGATTTCTCATCACTTATGTGCAGATAAAATAATGGGATAGTTGGTAAAAGTACTGTCAAATTTTAGTGGATATTGCTAAGTGGTCATATAGCATTTGCATGACATAAACAGCAGACTCAGCAACTTACCAGAAAGAGCAAATGTTTTATTTTTGAACTTGTAAATATACAACCTTATTGGTGTTGTAACAAGCCAGAGCAGAGAATGTGTTAGCCTCTAAAAACCTGCTACAAGGTGAAAACTCTAATAAAGCAAAAAACATCCAGCCATAAAAAATAGAATGGAATGGCTTACCTTGACACAGCAATTTCAATTCAAATAAATGAAAAATGAATTAAATTTAAAGTTCGGGCTGTTTTTTCCTGCCTCTTTCCTTGGTACTGCATGCATAATGAAGAGTTCTGAAAAAGTTCAGAGAGATTGGAAGTGCTGTGCAGCTGTGGTCAGCAGCATCTCAACTCCTGCCAGACCAGGGGATGAGAAGGTTTCAAGCGCTGTGTTTAGTGAATGGATGAAGAGACTAAAGATCCTTTGGCTGTGGCAGCTACACAGTTCTTCTAGGCAGCAGAGTATAAACACCTCCTCATAGCAATTACAATTTATTTTTTCTCTTTTCTGTTCTTGAGGAACTGAGGGGCTCAGGCTTGGGAGGAGAGAAGGAGGCTGAAGGAGTTGCAAGAAGATAGGTAAACAAAATAGGATTATAAAAATGGGAAAACAGTAACTATTAAGAAAACAATAGACTAAGTCATCACTACAGGTGCAAGAAGATTAGGATGATTCTGATGTGCCAAGATCTCTAATGTGGAAGATACAGTAAGACTCTTAAATGCCAGAGGTGAGAAAGGAGACTATTTTAAATATTCCCCTTCCTGATACAGTAAATTCACCATCTCAGTATAAATATTTAAATCTACGTTGTAATATTGCTGTTGGATTAAGATTTAAAACTTATGTTGACATAAAATGCCTTCCTCTTCTTAGTTACTTACTTTTTAAAATAAGTTTTCATAAGGAATTGAGAAAAGTGAAAGCCCAGTCAGCTTATGCAAAAGGTAGGAAGTAGGAGCTTCATGGCAAAGATGCTTCCTCTAACACAGGAACTAAAAAGGAGCCAAAAGTATTTCAAAGCTAAGCTATACTGGGAAAATATCTATGTGAAAATATATATGAAAATATATATGAAAATATATATGTGAAATTCCATTCACTTGAAAGGAATACACAGAATCACTGAATCACCAAATGGTTGAGGTTGGAAGGGACCTCAAGCAGAGAGACCCAGAGCACGGGGTGTAGAATGGCATCCAGGTGGGTTTTGAAGACGTCCAGAGAAGAAGACTCTACAACCTCTCTGAGCAGCCTATTCCAGGGCTCTGTCACCCTCACAGTAAAGAAGTTTTTCCTCATATGGAGATGGAACTTACTGTGTTTCAATTTGTACCAATTATCACTTGTTCTGTCGCTGGCCACCACTGAGACTACCACTTCTTTCAAGACAGAATAAAGTAAATAACACCAACTTCCTCCAAAGCCTTCCTTTGTGGGGAGACTTCAGAGTAGATCTTGTCACTTTTCTAGAAGAGATGAAAAGTTTTCTACAGTTCTAGAAAAGTGAAAAAGAACAGTCATTGTGCTCAGAGCTTTGCTGAGCATAGTTGAGGATAAAACTGAGTGTTCATTATGACGACTATTTCCATCGTAAAACATGAAGAAAAAATAAAGACAGTATTTGCACATGCCACTGTTTATGTGATATACATCAGAATTAACTACTGAACTCTAAATATACATAAAACTATTTCAGATGTAGAAACAATATGTTCAGTTGCAAAATCCAGCTCTCCTAATAAATTCAGCACAGAGATGGTACCACATTATGCAAATAAAGTTGCAATGCATGGTACTTTGAGGGGCTTATGGCTTATATGAAAGGAGCAGCCAGGAGCAGAACACTGCAGCAAGGTGTGCTGCAGACACTGGTTCTTCCAGGCACAAACCCAGAAAGCAGCTGTAAAATAGGGAGCCCTTGAAAATGCTTCCATGTGCAGCAGTGATCTCTGTGGCCTTACCAGAAAGGACTGTAGGTTGAATTTTGGTTTCTTCAACACAGAGCACATATGTTTATGCTGTGGAGTTTTTTGGGGGGGTGAAGGGGAGAAGAGAGGGTTAATAGTTATAATGAATAACCTTGCTCTTCCAATGCAAGTTTACATACACACAAACACACAACCCCTTAAAAATGTTAAAAGCTGATGGTACTGATGTTCTCAAAGCTTACTTCCAAAACTCAGCCTCTGGCATTCAAGGACTTCCATAATAAATATGATGAGAGTGAAGTGAGCAACAGCTTGAAGATTGCTGATTATCTCCTGCTCACAAGAAATGATCAGTTAAGATAAGACCACCAGACTGTCATGGTTATTGATCGTTGCTAAATAGGAGTTGCTCTTCTTTGCTGGATTTATGCTGGACATTTAATATTACATTAATGTAGCAGAACTGGAATATACTCTGCTTTGTGCCTTTTTGTTCAGCTATTTAACATTTAAAGCACTGTTTTTTACAGATGGTTTAAGCTTTAAAAGCGGCTATGTTTTTACTGCATGGTTCTGTTGATAGTCTGTGTGTTGTCAAGGACCACAGATGGTGAGTGCTACTTATTTTACACTGCTTTGGAATCCAAATTTTCCCGTCTTTTCTGCTGTATCATCTGGAAATCCTCAATTAAGTTTTATTGGTGAATCTTCAGTTATTATTATATGTATAATTTAAAGATGGGAGGACTGACTTATATCCTCAAGCATGTCTTGCTTTCCTGAATAGAGAATATTTTTTACATTTTGCTACATGGAGCATGTGATTGGAATAGACTCACTGCCACACCCTTTGCGTATGGGTCACTAACTTTTATAAGAGATGGGTGGATATATGTCTGAGTGTGAGTAAAAATGACACTTACATGAAAAAAAATCTTCTTAGGGTTTAAATAAATGCAATTCTTTTATTTAAGCATCATCTCTCTCTCTCAAAAAAAAAAAAAAAAAAAAAAAAAGAATCATATTTTGCTATGAAGGAAATGAGAACTCCTCTCAGAGTTTGGACCCTGAGAGTATTCCCAGACCTCCATGACCCTGCTGACCTTCCTGGGATTCCTTCTGCTCTCCTATGCCCATGCTCTCATTTCAGACTTAATTCTTTCTTTCAGATATCTTAAATTTACAGATTTCTTCCTATTTTAACTGGACTTAAGACCTTTATTTTTTTTTTCTTTAAAGACATATAGACACTGGTTGCCTCTTTCCTCCATTTTACATTTATGATTGTATATCAATAATGAGTATAGCTAGCAGATATATATATATATATGTAATCTACAGAACCTTTTTGGTTCCCAAAAGGATATATATATGCTCTTGACATAGGTAAAAAGATAGCTAACAGCAAATTCAACTAATTATGTATTGCATAAATATTATAATGGGATTTGGCAGTAACCTAAAAAAACTCACAGAAGTTGCTTGTTTTACCAGTTTGGAACAGGACAAACTCTAGGAAAAGGATCTAAGAAGGAGGAAAATAGAAAAAAAAAAGCTGCAGGAAGAAAGTGCAATTAGAAGGTGTGCCTTTAAAATTTCTTGTCAAACTAGTATGAAAGAGAAAGATGACAACCAGGTAAAGAATTTGACATGTTAATATTGTAGTCAATTGTCATATTAATGTTATCTTATGACTTAAGAATTAAAAATAACCAGAGAAAATAATAGCCATGTAATTTTATCTATAATATGTCATGGAGGACCCTGCTATACATGGCAGTGTGTTTTTATTCCATGATAATAATCATAGAATCATAGAATCCTTAAGGTTGAAAGGGACCTCAGAGGTCATCGAGTCCAACCCCCCCGCACACGCAGGGTCACCTAGAGCACGTGGCACAGGGCTGCGTCCAAGCGGTTTTTAAAGATCTCCAAAGAAGGAGACTCCACAACCTCTCTGGGCAGCCTGTTCCACTGCTTTGTCACCCTCACAGTGAAGAAATACTTCTTTAAGTTCCTGTGGAACTTCCAATGCTTCAGTTTGAAGCCATTTCGTCTAGTGCTATCACCGTCCACCACTGAAAAGAGGCCGCCCCCGCCTCCTCCCTCCCTCCCTTGAGGTATTTATACACGCTGATCAGGTCCCCCCTCAGCCTTCTCTTCTCCAGGCTGAACAAACCCAACTCCCTCAGCCTTTGCTCATAGGGCAGATGTTCCAGGCCCCTGATCATCCTGGTAGCCCTGCACTGGACTCTCTCCAGCAGCTCCACATCCCTCGTGTACTGGGGAGCCCAGAACTGGACACAGTACTCCAGATGTGGCCTCACCAGGGCTGAGTAGAGGGATGACGCTCTTCTTAATGCACCCCAGGATCCCATTGGCCTTCTTGGCCACCAGGGCACACTGCTGTCTCATGCTCAACTTGTCGTCCACCATGACACCCAGGTCCCTCTCTGCGGGGCTACTCTCCAGCAGGTCCACCCCTAATCTGTACTGGTGTTCAGGGTTATTCCTCCCCAAGTGCAGGACCCTGCACTTGCCCCTGTTGAACCTCATGAGGTTTCTCACCGCCCAGTCCTCCAGTCTGTCCAGGTCCCTCTGGATGGCAGCACAGCCCTCAGGGCTATCAGCTACTCCACCCAGCTTGGTATCGTCAGCAAACTTGCTGAGGGAGCACTCCAGCCCTTCATCCAGGTCGTTAATGAATAAGTTGAACAGGACTGGACCGAGAACTGACCCCTGGGGGACACCACTAAGTACAGGCCTCCAGCTGGACTCYGCACCATTGACAACCACTCTCTGCACCCTGCCATCAAGCCAATTCTTAATCCACCTCCCCGTCCACTCATCTATCCCACACCTTCGGAGCTTGCCCAGGAGGATGCTGTAAGGGACAGTGTCAAAAGCCTTGCTCAAATCCAGATAGATGACATCCACCGCTCTGCCCTCATCTATCCAGCTAGATATTCCTTCATAGAAGGTGATCAGGTTAGTCAAGCACGATTTCCCCTTGGTGAATCCATGCTGGCTACTCCTGAGCACCTTCTTCTCCTCCATGTGTCTGGAGACAGCAGCCAGGATGAGCTGCTCCATCACTTTCCCGGCGATGGAGGTGAGGCTCACCGGCCTGTAGTTACTCGGGTCCTCCTTCTTGCCTTTTTTGAAGACTGGAGTGATGTTGGCTTTCTTCCAGTCCTCCGGCACTTCCCCCGTTCTCCAGGACCTTCCAAAGATGATGGCGAGCGGCTTGGCTAGGACATCTGCCAGTTCCCGCAACGCTCTGGGGTGCATCCCATCAGGGCCCATGGATTTGTGGGTGTCGAGTTTCCTTAGGTGCTCTCTGACCCACTCTTCCTCTACCCAGGGCAAGCCTTCCTCTCTCTGGCTCTCTTCGTGTGTCCCTAGGGCCTGGGATTCTAGAGGGGTGCCCCTGGCAAACAGAGAAGCAAAGGCAGCATTCAGCAGCTCTGCTTTGTCCGTGTTTTTGTAACCAGGGCACCCACCCCATTCACTAGTGGACCCACGTTCTCCCTGACCTTCCTTTTGTTATTGATATAGTTGAAGAAGTTTTTCTTGTTATTCTTAACATCCCGTGCCAGATTCAATTCCAATTTTGCCTTAGCTTTCCTTGTTGCATCCCTGCATTCCCTGACAACGTTCCTGTATTTCTCCCAAGGGGCCTGTCCTTTTTTCCACATTCTATATATTGCTTTCTTCTGCTGCAGTTTTGTCAGGAGCTCTCTGCTCATCCACGCAGGTCTCCTGGCCCCTCTGCCTGACTTCAGGGATGCACTGCTGCTGGGCATGGAGGAAATGCCGCTTGAAAACTAACCAGCTCTCCTGGGCTCCTCTTCCTTCTAGAGCCCTAGCCCATGGGATCTTTCCCAGCAGGTCTCTGAAGAGGCTAAAGTTGGCCCTCCTGAAGTCCAGCGTGGCAAGGCTACTTACTGCCCTGCCTCCTCCTCGTTGGATCCTGAACTCCACCAGCTCGTGATCACTGCAGCCAAGGCTGCCCCCCACCTTCACATCTTCAACCAGGCCCTCTCTGTTTGTTAGTACGAGGTCCAGCAGCTCACCTCTCCTCGTCGGCTCCTCCACAACCTGCGTCAAAAAGTTGTCATCGACGCACTGCAGAAACCTCCAGGACCATTTGTGCCTCACTGTGCTGTCTCTCCAGCTGATGTCAGGGAAGTTAAAGTCCCCCATGAGAACCAGGGCCTGAGACCGTGAGGCAACCTCCAGCTGCCTGTAGAAGGCCTCATCAGCCGCCTCCTCCTGGTCAGGTGGCCTGTAGCAGACACCCACCACAGTGTCTCCCACGTTGGCCTGCCCTTTAACCCTTACTCACAAGCTCTCCACCCCCTCATCATGATAACATCATAACTTGTGCATAATTACTTTGGTAGGTTTAATGAGGCTTCCTGCCATTGAGCCCGTGGATACTAAAGCTATATCTACATGAGGAAAGAGTTAAGACCAAAAGGATGAGTCTGACACTCATAAGTGTCATCACTGCTGTTGCTAAAGTCCAGATGTCCATGCTGTCTATACATGTCAGGCATTATCTGTTGTCTGTTTGTTTGTTTTTAATTTAGACTGATTCTTCTCTGCAATAAGTCTGAAAGACAGACATACAAGTCACACACTCCAGCTAGTTCATAATGTGAAACAAAGCACAAATAGCTGTGATGACCAGGAGATTCACCTCTGAAATGCCCTGAATTAAAACACTTAAGTTCATTGCAAGTGCCTGGGAGGTGGCCTGCACGCACCAGCTGGGAAGATAATGAATGTGCTTTCCCATAGTTTAAAAATGAACCCCATTCAGGGGTGAATGAATCATCATGAAGATCATTTCTGGAGAAATAATGGCTAGCACAGTACTACACTATGGTATCCAAATGGAGATTGAAATTTTTCTTTCTCCTTTCTAGTATGCAAAAACAATACCAAAAGAATGGTAAAGACATTCCATGAAACAGGTAAAACCTGCATCCTCTAGATATTTTATATGTAGTTGGTTATATATTTTCTATTTCTTGAATCATTTGGCTGCTCAGTTTTTCCTTTTGATTTATTTTCTTTTCTTTTCTTCAGCTAAGTATTAGAGCTTGTTTACCATGTTGAACTTCAAAAAAGAAGTAGCTAACTATAAATAAATATTGATATGTCCAGCACTTTTAGGTGCCAGCATGTGAGTTTTTATGGCTTTCAATACAGCTTTAGGCACTTTAACATATGACCTATATCTAAAATTGCTGATTTCTACACTATTCAGAAATATTTTTTCTTTATAGTTGCAAGTGTTGTTGAACAATTTTCACTTTATCCAAAAGAAAAGAAGGAGAGGGAGAGAAAAAAAAATCATATACCTTAAATATTGGTGTCTAAGGCCTAATCTTTTGACTGTTGCGGCATCAACAATCTAATTTCTTTTCTGAGTCTAATTATAATTTGTAACTGAGCTATTTGTACAACACTAAGGGAAAGAAAAACAACCTCCCTTTTCCTTCAGCTGTTTTACATGCTTCAGTAAAATAACTATTAATATGTGATATACAGATCAAAATTAAATGTCAGTGTAGAAATTACGTGACTTTTGTGACAATTGCTTATGTATGCTTATACACCAAAGACAAAGCCTTGAGCACTGGTGCATGCAGCTTTCACACCTTCAAGCCAAGCTAATTTGTTGCAGTCACTTTCAAAATAGACTTATGGAGTGTAACTTTCTTGCAAGTAAAAGCAGTAGCTCTCAAAAGCCCAGATATAAAAGAGACTGTCTCTTTTCATCACCTACTAGACTTCAAAGTTGATGTCTTTATTTAAAGATCATTTTGTTAGTTATGTTTTATAATAAGTAACTAGGCCCTAGTTCAGTTCCCATGTTGTCCAGAAAGGACAATGAGGTATTTTTCCAGAAGGTGAGCAGCTCAGTTCCATCTCCATTTTCTTTCCCTTACCACTTTTTGCATGGAGCTCTTCACAGTACAGGCTTTCCTTGAATCAGTACAACTCATCTCTGGCACACAGAAGTATCACACGTAAAAATCAAACTTCATTAAAAGAAAAAATGTTCCCGCTAAACAAAATCATCTTGCATTGTGCAATATTTATTGTCATTTCCAGAATTTCTGTTGTCATTTTTCACAAATTACAGTAATAGAATAACAAAAGCAATCAGTACTTGAAATTGTACATTTCTTCTCTGTAATTTTTCTTTACTCTCTGAAAAAGATATAGATGTTTTTGCTGGCTGGAATTGGTTCTGTAATAGCAGGAGGTAGAGTATTTAATGATTCCCTTGTCTTTAAGGACAGCTAAGACTTCATGTGTCAAGAAATCCTTCAATGAACATGTCTAGTATCTGAGCTGAATCCCATCAGTTAAGAAAATGAGATATGTATGAAAGATGCCACACAGATTCTAAATAAAATTGAAACATATCTTATTTTTACAAAATATAAAACAATGCTGTAAGCTAGAATTGTATCTGGAATGTGAAACTGCAATATTGAGTCTGTTCTTAATGATTAGCATACCTCTGTTTTAATAAGTTTAATGGTAGCCTTAACTATATATGGCAGAAGCTGACTGAAGGCACAGGAATTTTGTCTGTTTATGAAATCTGGTCTAATATTTTGAAGCATAGTCATAGCTGCCATTTTATTCTCTTTGCAAAAGATTCTAATGAGAATAATGATATAATAATAATAATGATGATAATAATGAAATAACACTTTTCAATAATAATGAAAAGAATTCTTTTAAAGTGGCTGATGGTTGTTGTAGTGGAATCTAGAAATCATGAAGGCTTTCTGCTTCAGAGGAAAGCAATGAATATTTCTGAATACATAGATTTTAGCAAGCCAATGGCTTAGAGTTTCCTAAAGGCAATTCAAAGTATATACTCCTGCTTAGTGAATTCAGGAAGCAAGTTAACTGCTATTGCTGATCAACGAAGTAGTCAGTTGAAATTACCAAAACCTAACGATTCACTGATTATTTCAGCTTCTATTACATTAAGGAGCGGGAAAAGTCTAATTTGGCTGCACTTACATCTATGTAAAGCTTAAGAAAATTCTTTCTCTTCTTATGGATTTCTATCGGAGACATTTCAGGCCAGTGGTTTTCCTGCCTATCACCTAAAGCCTGTGTTGCAGCAAAGAAACAGCTTGGTTATTCAGGCCTTCATCTGTCTGCATACCACTACTTCTGGCTGATGAGCTGTTGCCATTGAATATGGCATCATTCCCAATGAATGCACCCTTTGAATCAGTGTGTGCATATAAAAGCTGGTTTAAAGCATATTAACCTGTCAGATCTCCATGTTCAAGATCTCATGTTTGATTTCTGATGAAATAAAAATGTAAAGTGTACTTTACATTTTACAGGCAAAAAGGTACTTCTTTACATTTGACAGGCAAAAAGGTATCTCTTGTAATAGCTGAGTCATCTGTGTATACAGTTTTGCAGCATATGATAAAACAACCCAAAGTTGCATGGTCCTTTAAGCCTTAAAAATCTTTGGGTAAACATGTTAACTTAAGAGGAGATGGTAGATGGGTGCTAAATTAAGTAAAGAATTTAGGCAGAGAGCCTCACCTAAAGCAAATGTTAATCATTCATTAATTTAGTAGAATTTAACCCAAAGTGTATGTTCCTTTTAGTGGAACTGAACGCATAATTTAAAATAAATCAGCTTACTTGGCCCAATATGCACAGGTGAGAGTGCATATGAAACACAGTCTTTATAGTATTACATTGCTCTCTTAAAAGAATTCTACAGTTTATATAGTTTACTGCAGAGTGAAAAAAAAGCACAAAGTATGGAAATAGAAAAAAGTTTACCTCAACTCATGAGCAATTTCTAAATATCCCATTATATAGCTATTAAAAAGCAATTTTTGTCCATTTCACATTGGGTCTTCTGGAGGGTTATACTACTAAGCAGCAAATTAAGCATTTATCAGCTCGTAGTGAAGGCAGCATTCCAAGTGCAATGATTCAGACAACAGGTTTTTGTCACCAGTTAATCTATAACACTTTGGCTGATAACCAACAGTCATGAAATCTTAAGATTTCTTAATGTTTCTTAATACCTTTCAATTCACAGTTTTTGCAAGTATTTACATTAGCAACATTGAAAAAAAAATGGTCCTCTGTATAATAAAAAGAGTCTTAAAACCTGAAAGAAAGATTTCTGCCTATTTAAAACTCTTTAATGCATCTGTAATTCTTTAGAATGGGAGGTATTATTTGCAGTTCAGCTATCATGAGTAATTTTTCACCTCTCTGACGGACCTGCTTCTGATGATTTAGAATCTCTTTTGGCAATCTCTTGCCATCAAGAGTCCTGGGGTGCAAATGACAATCATTTATCCTCTGCAAAGTGAATTTAAAATGTTATCAAATAAAGAATGTTAGTATTGAATGCTCACTCTGCTCTGGTGTAAATAACACATAGGCATAAAAGTTAGGTTTCTGTTTGCTTTATCAGACTGTTGAAAGCTTTAGGAGTGAAATTCAAGTTTTCAAATCTGTAAAGAAAGTTATTAATGCAAAAAAACTCTTGTATATAAAAAAGAAAATCTATATCAGTTGCTTGAGATGGAGACATGGATTACATACTTTCCTGTGACTCAATCATCCACATGTAAATTCAGCTATTAATTTCTAAATATGAGTTTGTAAATCTCTCTGATTTACTTCCCATAGTTAATTCTCATATTTATTTTTACAGAAATACAAACTGGATTGCATTTACTGAATTATTCCCAAATCCAGGAACTATAATACAGTTGTTTATATTCATTTACTTCTTAGGACATTACACTATTATGTAACAAATATTGTCATTCAGTATAAATGTTGTACTGCATACAAACAACCTGTTAATGACTTCTTCTGAAGCCACTGGAACTTAGGTTTAGCCGTAATGCAAAAGGAAATCATGCATGGACAATATAATGGATTAGTCATTAGCACTCTCTGTATCATGCTATAAAAATTATCTGTCTCTGCATTCTTCACTGCAATATATAAGTATAGCAGGATGACTGTAATGTGACACTATAATAATTCAATATTCATTTGGAAAATCTACCTAATTAACTTCAATTCGCAAGAAGAAATAGAGTTCTATTTTTATTATATTAAGCCAATATTATTAAAAAACATAGTTCAGAATGCAATACCAACCATACATGCCTGTATTCGAATTTCTCTCTCTCTTTTTTTTTTTCTTTTTTTTTTTTCTTTTTTTTTTTTTTTTTTCTATGAGGAGTTTCTTTTTGGCAGTGTCTTGACATATCCAAAAGCATTCTGTGTTGAATGTTACCTCTCTCAGATCCCTAACCATAAGGGGTAGGATTCATTTATTCTCTCTCTTCTATAATAAGTGCTACTATCTATGAAGAAAGACCGACACTGCCACAGGATTGGTGAGCCCTTTCTTTAAGACAGAATTGCCTAGCCATTGCATTTCATCTAATTTTAGGCATCTATAGCTCTGTATGCCAGCTTATCATCTTAACTATCTTTGTAATTCATGGCAAGAAACAAGCATCTAGAAAATACAGCAGAGTTCCTCCTCAAAGAGTTTACATTGATTTTGATGCAGAATATCTTATTTTTTTCCATTAAGGGTGTCTAGATGAATAGCTTAAATGTAGACACTAAGGTCTACTACAGCCTAACTGAAGACATATGGTATCATTTTGACCTAGATTTAAAGTCAAGGGATTTGTGCTGTTAAGTTCAATAAGCATAACAAGTCTTTAGATCAAAAATGAATGAGAGAACTGAGGAATAATTGGAACGGATGCCAAGAGAGGTTGTGGAGTTTCCTTCTCTGGAGATCTTTAAAACCTGTTTGGATGCAGCCCTGTACCACATGCTCTAGGTGACTCTGCGTGTGCAGGGTGGTTGGACCAGATGATCTCTAGAGGTCCCTTCCAACCTTAAGAATTCTATGATTCTCTGATTCTATGAATTTTCAAATTCCTAATTAATCACCACTTTATGCGCAAGCTTGAAGTTTAGTATTTCAGGCTTCTTTATCAAGAAAATTCCTTATGAAGATCAATAACTGAGAAGGGAATTCTCTCCAAAGAGGAGGATTCATCAAATTTCTAGTGATGCCCTGCAGGGACTGGGAAAAATCCTAAGCTATTCAATGTGTTCATCAAGTATCTGAAAGTAAATTTAAAAATTCTGCTAATGTAAACATGTCATGTAATAATAATGATGCAGGTGGGACAATTATTCAAAATGACTTTGGTTGACTGAACTTGCCAAACATACTGGCAGCACACTAAAGTACCGAAGTGCAGATATATCTATAATACAGCTAGACTACATCTGGATACAAGAAGTTCAGGGAATCTCTATAGTCTGGAAAACAATATTTTCTAAATTATCGACTCCAACTGTGAACTTAATTTCAATTCCCAGTTCAATGCTGAGGTAAAAAAAAGAGAATGCAGTCTTTTAGGTGATAAGAGTTTTAATCGCTAGGTGTAGAGAGATTATTATATCACATTGAAGGGTAGCACACTTGGAAGAGCATGTTAATGTGAGTGAATTCTTATATTTAAAATGGTTCTATGAAACTGGAGAAGAATCAGAAAATGTCCATAGAAATAATCGCAGAGCTGGATATTTTTGAGGCATAAGCAGCATTAATTTTGTAATGTATCAAAAACAAAATTCAGTTTTTGCTCTCTTACACTGTAGAAGTATCTTCACTGATAGAAAACATCAGATTAGCAGTTTTATAAAGCCATAATAGGAACCAGTGATTGGAAATTGAAAACAGGAACATTTGGATTTGAAATAAAGTTATACTTTTTAAATGAAAGGTAATTAATCACTGGAACAAGCTGTCAGATGAAGTGGTAGAGCATCCATCTCTTGATGTCTTCAGTTTAAGACTGACTGTCATTCAATAAGATATGTATTAGTCAAATAGAAGTTATGCTTCAGTTAGAACATTATTAGATATTATTTGGCTTGCTGCAAAAATAGCTATTTGAAATGTAGCACTATCAAAATATAAGGGGCCAGAGTGAATTATTTAATTGTCTCCTCCTTCCTTTCTTTTCAAGAAACTGTTATATATTATAGTGGGTCAGATTTGCAGCTGTCAAAATTTGTCATAGTGCTGCTGCTTTGAGGTTACTCTCTGGCACAATAATATACTTTTCCCTCTTGCTAAATACACTGAGTACATGACTACAGTTGCTGTCCACAGTCAATTCACTTGAAATCTCTTCAGTTTTACAGTACATGATATTCCGTTTTGCTTTCAGATAAAGATAGTGTGCTGATGCAGCATGTGGTTTTGCTCTCAAGCTATTATTAGAAGGAGTACTATATCTTTACAACAGTCTTAGGCTTAAGTGGTGTTGACAAGATATGTAATGAAGTCTGGTGTATCTACTTAATGCCATCTTTTTCTAAAATATGTTCTTGAATAAAACTTGTCTGATTGAATGTATTTAACATTAGTCACTAAAAGTAGAAGCAATAAAATTGAGTAATGAAACCATGTCATTAATTCAATGGTATTGAATTAACAATTCAATTAATTTTTCTTGGCTTTAGTCTTGCTGAAGTTGTTCACATATCCTCATATCTCTAATCATTTTAAAAAAAATCAAACACATAAAATTAATACAATTCATTAGGAAAAAGAAAAGAATGTTCTGAATTTACAAAAAAAAAAAAAAAAAAAAAAAAAAACACCAAAAACCACAAAGGTATTGATTCTGAGACAAAAAGATGAATCCAAAGCCCTCTGTCTGATTTCAGCGAGACAGCAAAATGAATAATGCTTTATCAGGATATTAGCTGTATAACTGATGTATGAACCAAGTGATCTTAGTGTTTTCTAATCTATGTCTCCGTGGCACCAGGTGTCTTGGCATCTAACAATAGTGCTGTGGAGAAGGAAGAATTTGCTTCAAGTGCTGTAGATCTGCAGTTAAGGAATTCTTATTTCATCTGAACTAATTAAACCACCTTTGTATTTAGTTTCTTAATGGAAGATCTGTTCCAACTCTGAGTTGTGAGCTGGTGATATTAAAGATTAAATTACCATTACACAATATGCGGAGTTATGCATAAAGTCTGCCAGATTCTAATGGAAGCTCTGTGTGTTTTAGTGACCTCACAGATCTTGTCCTCCCTCCAGCAAAGAACACTGGCAGAGGAGCAAGCTATGTATTGATAATCATTTGTGTGAAGGGGAGGCATATTTTTGTGATTCAGCATATAAATCTCATATTGAGCTCAAATTCAGGTATGCTCAAGTCCAGAGATACTGACCATACTTTTTCCGACACAAGTTTGAGAAAAGCCTTTCTAGAGCTCTCAGCGTTCTTTAGCATGGGGCTAGTGTGTTACATTTGCACAGTAGGATATGTGATAGCCAGATAGGTGATGCTTCATTTAGCAACCACCTTTATCCAAGAAGGCTTCTAGTGTTTATTGATTTGAGATCAGTGAGGGTCTGCATGCTGCCCAAGTGGGAGCCTTAAAGTTACTAGCAATCTCCGTGTAAGAATTCATCAGCCTCTGTTGGGCAACACAACTATTGTTAGTCAACCTGTTTGGTTTGCTGCTGGGTGAGCATCACAGGATGGTACCCCACAATCCATGTCTCCTTTCAAAGAAATAGAAACTATTAAATATTATGGTTTATCTATACTTGGCAAGAGAGCACTAAATAGAAAGATAATCACTTACAGACTCCTTTGGCCTAAGTCACATCCCAGCAAATTTGTAACACTCAAAGCTACACTGAATTTGAAACAATATCAAAATTTAAGTTCCCTAAAAGATCTGCTGTCATTCTCAGATGTTTTTGTATGAATTTTGTATGCAAGAATTTTCATACAGAATTTAAGGAAAAGCCAAGATTCTTGCTGCCTTGACAAAAATTTCAAAGCTTTTGGATTGACCTGATGTAAAAATGAAATTATGAGGTGTTAACAATGAAAACTAAATAATAATTCTGAAACAAATCAGTCTCACCTGAAATTGCCTCTTTCTTTCAGAATTCTGACTGAAGTAAATGCTACTTTAAGAATCAGTGATGGATTATATAAAATAAATTTTTCACGTTATTCCAGTTTCTAATGGACATATGTCCAAAATGTTGCCACAACTGTCATCTTTGAAGGGCCATTCAAAGATAGAGTCAAGGCTTATTTTTTGAAAAGAACTTCAAAATATTTTGTAAATTCTAATATAGATATCTAAGCAGAAATATCCAAATTAGATATCCAAATTCCATTCTGACTGGATCTGAAATAGAGAAACACTGAAACAGATAAACTCTGAAATAGAGAAACTGCCTCTGTTTTGACCTTACCAAGGTTCTTCCCCTCAAGTGTTTTCCTGCCATAAGATTTTATTGAAATTGACAGATTCTTGCAGGATATGCAGATTTTGACAAAACTGGCCTTTTTTTTCTACATGAAAAGAAAGGTCACAGTAGAATTTTGCCCAGTGCTAGCGAGGATTACTGTGTGCAATGAGTGTCGTGACCTTCTGAAGGCTTAATATCATGTGATTATCAGGAATCCTGGATACTGCACAGTCTTTTATTATTGTGTGTTGTACGTATTTGGTGTTAGGACATAGAGGAACAGCATTACTATGGGGCAAAGTTTTAGCCATTTCTCGCTTCCTTCTTATGAATATACTGCCACTTTTGATGTGAATGTAACTCATATGCTGAACATATTTTTTTTTTCTTCCCCAAAGGAAGAATATGTGTATCTTGGATTTTTCTTTTTGTATGAAAATATCAATATTCTCAATATTTTTCTGTACTAATTTGGGTTGTAGAACATGTTTTGCGAGCTACACCGAGCAAATGCTTCTCCAAGATGGAGTCATCTAACCTTTGAATCCAGATACACTTTTTCTGTCCAAATATAGACTTTCCTCCTATAATCCTTTAAATTGTTCAGAATTACTCACCTTTTTAGCATTCCCCTAAGCCTTTTCTTGCTTGAAACTTAATTTGTAATGATTTAGTGTTGCCTTTCATGTCATCGTTAAAAATATCACAGAATATAGGGCCAAAAGAATCCCTCATCCATATCACTGTGAGTACATATATGAAATTTGCATTCTCAATTGCATTTTCTCATTCATTACAACAGAAAGACCAATTTTAATATACTTTAATTTTTATTGGATTTTTTTGTGTCACATGGGACCAAGTTACCTTGATAAGGTTTATAAGATTATATACCTTGATAGTACTAAGCATATTAGTATAGGACTGTAAATGTTATAAATTATCTTTCCAGAATCAGATTAGCTTAAAAATAGCTTCACCTTTGAATATATGTAGCTAGAAAGTTACTTGCAAGCTTTGATATTGTATTTAAATGTGTTATTATATTATTCAAACTGAATATAATTAGTTCACTGACATGACAGAACAAATCCTCAAAAGAATTTTCATTCCCTGCTGTTATTGCCAAAATACCTCTGAGGGTATAGATTGCCCATTTTTTTGACAGAATTATTCATCCTTTCGTCACACACACACTTCTCATGATTTAAGGAGACACTGAACTAAATATGATGATATACCATCAATGAAAATTGATATATAATTGCTGACAACTAATGGTTTTATGTATAACACAGAACTGGTAATAACTTTCTGTACAGCAGCACAGTTTCTCAGAAATATATTTTAAGTTTGATAGCCAGTGGTATAGCTTTTTGAGATATGATTATCACTCATCATTCACTGCTTCAGAGAGAGTACTATAGCATATTAACATCTAAATATTAACTCCATAGCATTTATCTATCAGTAATGTTCAGTAAATCCTCTTGCATTTGATAAAGGAAAAGCATTATCTTCAGATACTCATGGGATGGTAAGACAGAAAGAGACATCTTTGTTGTTGTTTTAAAAGAAACTGAATAACCAAGTAGATTTTTGTTGCTGTTGATTTAATTGCTTTATTTTAAAAAGTTTTAGGTAATATGAAAGGAACCATATTCATCTAGAAAAATAATAGACACTCAGTATTTTGTTCTGTTGAGCATATTCCCACATATTTTACAATATCACACCTAAAGAATTATACTTCTTTTTTTTGTCTTCTCAAAAAAAAAAAAAAAATAACAGCTGTGAAGTGCTGCAGGAACCATAGAGAAGAGCCTCCATAAGCATAATGCCTTCATTCAGACATGTACCCATACCATGGAACTGAATAAGATGCACTTCAATAGAAACATAGGCCAGAAAGCATAATACATTTTGCATTTTAATTGAATTACCATTTTCACATGAGATGGAATTGCAATATGATGTGAAACTCCTCTTTTTAGCAATAGCTTCTGCAGACTATGAAAGGCAACTCTGCACAGCAAATTACTTGTACTCTGATTTGGAAGGATAACTTTACAAGTAAGATGTATGTGTGTATCAATGTCTAATAAAATGTACAATCTCATGCAGTCAAGAACCTCTGAATATATGTTAGGAGAACTAACAATTACAAATAATGCTAGTTCTGGAGATCTTTATGATATTCACTTTTAAAAATATGCTTGACATCATTGATCATTGCCAGGCTAATTCAGATAGTGTGTCACATACTTCAGATTGAAAAGAGGAGGGGAAAAAAAGGCCTCCAGGCATTATCCTATGTTGGAGAACATACTCCTTGAAATATATTCAACAAAATATTAATAGAAATTGGCATAAGTTGGTGGCATGTCGGATTTATGGACTGGATGCTAAAATAATAGGACAGGGAAGTAAACACCTTTGTCAAAAATTGTAAAACATCTCTAGACTATTGATTTTTTTTCAATATATTTTGAAAATAAAATACTTCACAATGGCAATGCTAGAAAATATCTTCCTTCCTTCCTTCCTTCCTTCTTTCCTTCCTTCCTTCCTTCCTTCCTTCCTTCCTTCCTTCCTTCCTTCCACGCATCCATCCATCTGAAAGGTCTTCTGAAAGACCTCTGGAAAAGACAGGCAGAAGCTGTCATAGTGTTCTTGGCAGCACCCAATATTCCACATGCATTCTGACTAAGATTTAATTTGAATTTAAAAGAAATAAAAGCTCCCTAATGACTGCAATTGTCTCTCAAACATTCTTACAGATATAATATGCTGCACCTTTGTAATCATCTTTTCCTTGTTTTCTGTTTGGAGGATGAAGTTTTGCTACATTTGTTTTTTTAATCACAAAAAAACAAATTTGAGGACTCAATGAAAATACTAACACCGAGGAGAAAAAGAAAGACCAACTTTTCATTTCATGGTGGAGGAATTCTGAATTTATATCTGTCCAACTGGCTGAGATGCCAATAACTGCAGCTAATGAAATGATACTACGCAGTCTCCACTTTCTGGAGGTTTTTCTGCCAGTATATCTGTGATAAACATTTAACTCACCAAATAGCTATTACCCTGCTCATTTACTGTTGTAGCCAAAATATCTCCATTACAACTGCAAGTAGCTAAACTCTCCAGTGCCAGATGGTACACAAATTGGTCTCATCACAGAGATACAGATGTCATCATGCTCACCATTTGTTAGTATTATGAGCCCTCCTCCTTGCTCTGAACTTAGTGTGACAGAGTTCTCTTATTTAATCTCTAACATAGCAATTAATATGTATCAAAAATCTCTTTCACACCAAAATGTACTAATTAGCAGAAAATTAGCATCTCCTCATTGTCAGCAAATAAATAACCAACTTGAGAATCAGTGTAGGGATGTGTTGGAAGTAGCTGCACATTAAAAAATAAATTAGCTTTCTGAGTGCAAGTTTAGTGCATGTTAGCTGAATTACTCCAAAGTGGCTTTGAATAGCTTCTCACTGAACATTGTAAACATTTGTTTGCTATGTAGGAGCATTCAGTTATTCATGCCAAATGAACAAGGATAAATGACAGCCTACGTGTTCCAGATAAGTCCCTCTCCGCAAAAGATTTATCACTTCTTCTTTATGTTCTTGTACATTATAATTTCAGCAAATTACTGGAGGGAATTTCAAGACTAATGCATGTTAGCTGGAATTCAGGCTTTATCTTCAGGAAACAGCTAAATATCATTTTGGATCATCTTCTATTTGACTAGGAAAGCTCAACTGAAAAAGACTAAAAATAGTTAGCGTTTACTGGCTTTAAAGGTTATTTCACAATTTGAAACCTATCTTAGTTTGCAGAATGCTTTCATGAAGAAACATAGACAGTCATATTCCTCTAATATTCTCAAGCTTTATCTGTCAATTTGGACTGAAAGAGAGAGAAATCTCTTACATTTTTACATACTTTTACATACTTTTGATAAAAATAAAAAGAAAGAATTTTTTTCCTCTGTATACAGGTTTATTTGGAAATACAGCATTTATTAATATGTCTCCATCTAACCTAAATGCCCTTGGTCTCTTTTCTGTCAGCAGTATCTAGAGAGAATTTTAGATATTACTGAAAGATGGATTTATTTTAACTTGGGACCCAGGTATATATATATATATATATATATATATATATATGTATATATATATTTCCTGCTTTGGTCCCAGTTTTGCAGCATCCAGTTCCAAACCAGCCATTTCTGATGCAGTTACCAATCCTGGCATTATGTGATATCAACACTTCAGTTAGGTACTAATGGCTTTGCCAGATCTCGATCTTCAATATTCTCTCAGGCCAGGCCAAGCCTAGCCATTTGTCTGCATACCTGAAGCAAGTTAAAGATTATGCGTCTACCTCTTATCCACACACACTCCTATTATTCACTACTTAATTTGGAAGATATACTATGAAAATTGAAAGGCATAAAACTGAAAGCCAGAGAATACAAGAGGTGTATACAAAATATAAGCCAAAATTTGACCATTATGAAACTGTTTATGCCAGGCCAATTATTGAATTTACATTTTTGCAATGTCCACATATTGCACTCTGCACCTCAGTATCAGCTGCCCCTTAACTGTATCTTGCTTGCCTAACTGATGGGGTAGATTCAAAAATACGACTTGCAGATATTGATGTCATGATATATGCTGAAAGTAAGCCAAAAATTCTTGTTGCTCAAAAAAGATATTCCCATAGGGCACCTTTACAACTGGCTTCTAGGGAAGTGCAGTGCGTTGTGCAAGTCTGCAAAAACATGTTAGGCAAAGCCTGCAGGTGCTGAGAGTTGTATTTAGTCTCTGGAGATCTGAAGGGGAATTTGTGGAGAAAGCAAGCAAGGAATGCAGAGAAAAGAGTTGGATCTCTGTTGATTAGTACTGATTGAGAATATTTTTAGTCTAAAAGGTTCCACAATGAAAAAGCCTGGTAAATCACTTTTTTTTTTTTTTTTTTTTTTTTTTTAATTTTGGTTTTCCCTCAGAAAAGAATTAATGTATTGATTTTGACTAACAATTACCTGTTTAGAAGCATCTTTTTGAGGGAGTACGTTTCCAAATGCACATTCACCACTTTTGTTAAATCAAATACTGTATTATTTTTTGGCTTTAAAAGATCTTAAGAAGATGAGTATCTCTTTATTCAAGTTTAATTTATAGACAGATTTTATTTTATGCCATGGTGTATTTTGTTTTGCACATTCCAGTATGCCTCTTAAAACTGGTAGTTGAGTATTACAAGACAAAAGTAGGCTAAAAAAATCAAAACTGGATCAATAAAAATTATTTAATTTATATAGAGCTATGTTGGCCTTTGATTCGTCACTTTATGAGAGAACAAATTGAGAATAGGAATTTTCTAAATCTCTGATTATTAATGTGCTAGATATGCTAATTGGATAGGATGGATAATGATTCCAGATGTGCAAAGATTCTGTCAACAAAATCTTCTGGGAAGGGAGAAAGAATCCAGATTATATTTTTTCAATCCTTTCCTCTTGTTTTGCTACATAATAGGGAAGCAATGCTTATATGATTTTTAAATTTTGTTTTCTACTAGGTCTACGCCCATAGGAAACTTTGACACATGACTTCTAAAAAAACCCTTTTGTTGCATTTCATTTGTCTTCATTCCAGTCTTCAAATGTAATTGTTTTGGAAGTATGATCATGCTCAGTGCTAGGAGATTTAAACAATAGGCCTTAGCAGTCAATAGGACTTATGCTTTTTTGATTCCTCAGGTACTTCTAAAGATCTTGGTTCCCAAAAGCCAAACAGGAAAAAAAAAAGAAGGTGTGTAAATGTTGTGATATTTTCACCACTTTTTGATGGCTTGTCTTAAAAGAAATCAGATCACTGATCACTAAAAGGTTCTTTCTTATAAATTCTAACCTAAATCACAGTTGACCCTTTCATAGATTTTGGATTACCTGATGCTGAACATAGCATCAGCACATTACTTGAACCTGTGGTAAGCACATTTCATGCACAAAACATGTGTGAAGGGATAACGAATACAATTATTGACCAGATAAGTGAGAAGTCCGAAAGAATCAGAGATTTCATATGTATCAGTCAAGACTTGTAAGAATTTTGACACACATTTCTTTTGACTTCTTGAAGTTAACACAATTTAACTCAAATTAAACTATTTTCATTACTTTTCAATAACTTCTAACAACCTATTATCAGACATCTCTGAAATAAGTAGTTCCCAATGTTATGATCTTTAATAATCTCATTTTTTTTTTTATTAAATACTCTTGCGATTGGGGAAATATTACTGATCACTATTGTCTACATATATGAATGTCTTTATATATTATATCCAACAACTCTAAAAAGGACAATGCATAAACAAGAAAGATATACTCCCTTTCTGGATGTGTAGTCTCACCAGTTTACATATTTAGGCAATTATCAAGATTGTGGCACTCATAGTGTTTATTCAAGTTATTGCTGAAAGAGAGTGAAGAAAGAGTATCCCAGATTGCAATATGAGCTAGTGATTATAAAAAATTCAAAATAAGTTGAAGAAAAAGATCTAAGAAGTAAGACTCCTTTTGCTCACAGCTCTCTAGATACAACACTACTGTAATAATGTTATTCAGATTGTTTCTGCTGTGTGTTTCCAATGAAGTCCTATGTTTTCTGAAAGCTACATAAATAGAGGTGTGTATTGTGAATGCTCCACTTGGGTATTGGTGCAGACTTTTTCCTAGTAGCTGCATCTTAGAATCATAGAATCATAGAATCATAGAATGCCGAAGGTTGGAAGGGACCTCAGAGGTCATCGAGTCCAACCCCCCTGCTCACGCAGGGTCACCTAGAGCACATGGCACAGGGCTGCATCCAAGCGGGTTTTAAAGATCTCCAAAGAAGGAGACTCCACAACCTCTCTGGGCAGCCTGTTCCAGTGCTTTGTCACCCTCACAGTGAAGAAATGCTTCCTTAAGTTCCTGTGGAACTTCCAATGCTTCAGTTTGAAGCCATTTCCTCTAGTCCTATCCCTGCCCACCACTGAGAAGAGGCCGCCCCCCTCCTCCTCACTGCCTCCCTTGAGGTATTTATACACGCTGATCAGGTCCCCCCTCAGCCTCCTCTTCACCAGGCTGAACAGACCCAGCTCTCTCAGCCTTTGTTCATATGGTAGATGTTCCAGGCCCCTGATCATCCTCGTAGCCCTGCGCTGGACTCTCTCCAGCAGCTCCACATCCCTCGTGTACTGGGGAGCCCAGAACTGGACACAGTACTCCAGATGTGGCCTCACCAGGGCTGAGTAGAGGGGGATGATCACTTCCCTCGACCTGCTGGAGACGCTTTTCTTAATGCACCCCAGGATCCCATTGGCCTTCTTGGCCACCAGGGCACACTGCTGCCTCATGCTCAACTTGTCGTCCACCATGACACCCAGGTCCCTCTCTGCGGGACTGCTCTCCAGCAGGTCCACCCCTAATCTGTACTGGTGTCCAGGGTTATTCCTCCCCAAGTGCAGGACCCTGCGCTTGCCCCATTTGAACCTCATGAGGTTTCTCGCCGCCCAGTCCTCCAGTCTGTCCAGGTCCCTCTGGATGGCAGCACAGCCCTCAGGGCTATCAGCTACTCCACCCAGTTTGGTATCGTCAGCAAACTTGCTGAGGGAGCACTCCAGCCCTTCATCCAGGTCGTTAATGAATAAGTTGAACTGGACCGGACCGAGAACTGACCCCTGGGGGACACCACTAAGTACAGGCCTCCAGCTGGACTCCGCACCATTGACAACCACTCTCTGCACCCTGCCATCAAGCCAATTCTTAATCCACCTCCCCGTCCACWCATCTATCCCACACCTTYGGAGCTTGCCCAGGAGGATGCTGTAAGGGACAGTGTCAAAAGCCTTGCTCAAGTCCAGATAGACCACATCTACCRCTCTGCCCTCATCTATCCAGCTAGATATTCCTTCATAGAAGGTGATCAGGTTAGTCAAGCAGGATTTCCCCTTGGTGAATCCATGCTGGCTACTCCGGAGCACCTTCTTCTCCTCCATGTGTCTGGAGAGAGCAGCCAGGATGAGCTGCTCCATCACTTTCCCGGGGATGGAGGTGAGGCTCACTGGCCTGTAGTTACTCGGGTCCTCCTTCTTGYCTTTTTTGAAGACTGGAGTGATGTTGGCTTTCTTCCAGTCCTCCGGCACCTCCCCTGTTCTCCAGGACCTTCATCACAAAGAATGATGAATCACCCCCACAAAAAAGTTATCCATAGGATATGAAAGGAAAGAGAGAAGAGGCACTTTTTCTCATGGAAGTTTCCATGAAAGCTGTGTAGAAGAGCTGCTTTTCTCTGTTGGCTGGAAGGAGCTGATTGCCAGTACTCCAAAGCACTCAGCAAAGATCCTCATGCTGAGTGTTATGGTGATCAGCTTTGAAGCATAAAGTCATATCAATCTCCCTTCAATACACTATACACTGCAGTTAATTTTCTTGCCCCTAGTTTCAGCTCAGGCTCCCTGTTATTACCTATGTAGATCAAAAAGCACAAAAACGTGGACCTAGATAGCAATAATGATGAGGATGGACGTATGGCATAACTCTCACTTTTTTTTTTAGAGTCTCGGTGCTTTTTTCAGAACAGTTTTAAAGGACAGTACTCATGTAAGATATGAGAATGTTCCCCAGTAAATGTGCTAACTTACACTTCCAATTTCTTTGGAGAATGACTTACTTTGTTGAAAAAGGAAAAAGAACGGATTCATTAGGACAAAGAGAAAAGCATGATTCCAATGAATAAAAGTTAGAGCACTGAGTGAGAACACAAAATTAATATTTTTCTCTTAGTACAAGGGCAGTTCATGTAATTTTACATTAAACGGTGAATGGAGTCCTGAATCATTCCTGAAGCTTACTCATTCCCATTTGAGGACCCTGTTCACTAAGCTATGAAGCAGTGTGAGCATGATCTTTTTCTTTAACGATTTGATTCTCCTCTTCTGTAAGGAATTTAAACATGTCCTTAAATTTAAATTCACAAATTGTTATATCTAAGATATACTTTGTTGTAGCAGTGATTTGTTCTGTATTTGAGGTTTTATGTATGCTCAAGAATCTTGATGAAGTATAGCCTTTAGGCTGAAATTATTTTTTAACTATCTTTGAAATCATTTTGACCTCCATGCATAGACTGTGTATGTTTCTAATAAGGTCAGTTGTTTCATTCTGCTGCTAGTGTAGCCTTGGTCCCTTCAGATCATCTTAAAGTACCATTTTTATTTCTGATACATACCACAGTAGCTTCAAAACTGGTAAACAAATTTTCCTCGAAAGAATCTGTAAAGGCTATATGAAAGACAGACCTCAATAATTGTTTGTTAAGAGAAATTAGGTCAGTGCCATATGTCTCTACTGGCAGAGTGAATATTATTACATTTGTTTCTGATTTTTTTAATCCTACAGATCTTCTGACTGTAGATGATTTGCTTCTGAAGTACAGGAATTTCTCTCATGTGTACACTATTCGTTTTTCATTCTCCACAATTCCATCATGAGCAATTTCAACCTCCTTTCCCAGTGTGGAATATTTGCTCTTTAACAGCTTTTTATGAGTCTGTGATTGAAGTAAGCATTGCTTACTGAATTGAATTTTCTCCATGAAAAGAAGAATTTGTGATTCAGTGCCTGATGGCAGTATGCATCCTTCTTTTTCTTGAGAAAAGTAGATATTATTTTTAAGGTCTTTTTGAGAGGAGTTATTTCACTATCCATTACTATTTTTTCACAGTAATACTTTTGGTCATCAGCTATCTCCATCTTCTTGACATTCCACAGCTGATTTTACAAATATCTCAAGAGTTATTGCTTAGAGTGTCATTAAAGCCTCAGTGAAAGTTAGTTTATTTTTTTCCTTGTTTATCCTCCTAAGACGTATTTCTAAAGTTTCAACAGTTTATTTACTATTCTATTTCCTTTTTATGCATTCTGCAGAAACTTTAACAAAAACAAGTAAAAATTGCATGGATTTTTTTTTTGGACTTCTTCAACATCATAGTTGTGAAGTGGATTTGTAGTGATCTATATTTGCACAGCTCAGCAGGACAGTGAAGTTTTCTGTGTTCAGTGTTTGCTTTTGACTGACATTCAGTAAATTTGTCAACGTTCGAGACTACCAAAGCAAACTCCCAATCGCTATTTATTTGAACTCTGACATAAGGCCATATGTTGGTTTATGTCAGCAGATCATGGTAATGACGATCAAACACAGAAACTGTGATAGGACAATCTCAGCTGGATATTTCAAGTCTTCACTACAGTTGGGCAATAAACAATTTTCTTACCCTGCAAAAAATTTTCACAGTTGCAAAATAACTCCCACTGTGCTTCCAGATGAAGCCAAAGCCTGGAGAAGCAAGTCACAAAAGTAAGGGAGAAATTCCTTCTCCAGTGTAGCTAATACTTATTGAGGAAGAGCTGCAGACCGAAAGCTAGAACCCAGATCTAACAGAGTAACTTTTCTGTCACCTTCTGTGTTTCTTCACCAGGTTTATTGTGTTTCTTTGGACACATGCATGTGTCATATTATGTGTTTATGCATATTATATTATGCACATAATATCACACATATTATGCATGTGTCATATTTTCATGAGGTGTATATATCAGAAGACAAGGATAATACGCAGCCACCTCAGCAAAACAAGACCCATTTTTATCACACAAAATGATTATTTTATTAAAGATCTATGATCTTGTAGATGTAAGGCCCCTTTTTAGTGGATGGTTAAAAACAAATAAATAGCTTCCATCAAAGTAAGGAAGGTGAATGCTCACATGTAGTCTGCATAGCAGTATTAGTTAATGCAGACTATTTGAACGTATTGCAGGCCAAGATGAATAGCTTAAATAGCACATGTACTTAAAATGTGCAGCACTGTATGTTATCAAAGCAATGCAGAAATGCAAAAGATTTGTTTATAAAAGCAAGCAGATACAAAGAACATTATGTGCTGGGTAAAAGTACATATCATCTGAGAAAGACAGAGGCCTTGCTGAATTTTAGTTAATCATCCTGTTGTCATATTTTAGACATTTTTAGATACATTTAGAAAATCCTATTCACTTTGATTTTTTTTTTTTCCTCAGCCAGTGTTTGGAATTTGAATTTTCACTGCACATTAGCTGGAACTGTAAAGCAGTTACTTTCAGCTTACATACTATGAAGCCATGACTGATAACGAAAAGACAAGGAAATGTGCAGAATTTTCTCATTTTCTTTTTCTTTAGGGCACATTTAAAGATTATCCTCTCCTCACCATTTCTACTATTAACATGCTTATCTATTTTCTTATTTGACTGACACATCTCCCTCTCCGTGTCCCTTTACTTTCATTTTTTATAAATGCTGCACAATGTCACCCACTCTGTTGGACACCTTGACCATACCTGGCTTCTCTTTAGACTGCTTTATTGTCCTTCCTTTCCTCTGCCCTCCGCATGAGCTGTAAGTACACATGAAAGCCCCATGACTTTCAGACTGGTGCTTGCTTCATTTTCTATCCTTCCCACTTCTGCCTTTCTTAAATGACATAATTTAATTCCCATATCTGATCCTCCTCTCATCCTGTGTGCCCTCCTTCACGAAGTTCCTTACATCTGCATGTAGATACCTCTCCAACTGGGATTTGTGTACTCACTGCCCTTCAAGCATTCTTTGTAAAAGTTTGTTTTCCAGCAATCCCCAAAGAGTATCAGGGAGAAAGAAAGGGAAGAAAGAATACAAAGGCATAAGTATAATTTACCATTCACATTTATTGCTATTTTATCTTTTGCCTGATGTTTGATGACCTTTTGCAATGCCTGATGAATTTCAACTGGAAAAAAATAAATATAATGAGATGGAGAACTGCAATGTGTTTTAAATACTATCAGAAAATATATGATATTAATAATAATAGATACTAGGCATACCGTGTTTTATTACAAACTGCTTGCTCTTATTTGTTATTCATGATCAAACATAAAATATTCCAGGTAGATATTTCATTTCTCAACATCCTTGCAAAATGTGTAGAGCCCTTAACTCATTGTGCTGTGGCAGACAGTTATGTTAATTTGCAACCTACGTCTATGTTTAAGAGATAGTGCTTGAGCTTTGTTTTTTTTGTTGGTGGTATTTTTATTTTTTTTTATTACAGAGGGACAAACTTCTAGATACACGGGTTAGATATGCTAGGTGAAGCAGACAAAAGAGACATTCAAAAGATCCTTTTTGTGAAATGGGTATTGATTTGTTAATAACTTGCTTTAATTGCATGGTAGAAGGTAAAGGAATGCAATTATTGCTCTGTATGCAA
The DNA here is from genome assembly GCF_003342845.1 of Nothoprocta perdicaria. Lineage (NCBI taxonomy): Eukaryota > Metazoa > Chordata > Aves > Tinamiformes > Tinamidae > Nothoprocta > Nothoprocta perdicaria. The sequence goes on along the minus strand of NW_020456076.1, from coordinate 668,958 downwards.
AGAAATGCCTTTCGGTGTTTGGAAACAACTCCTAACCCCTTATGAAGTTTTACAATCGTCTCTTTAAAGAATTTAGAACAAAGGCATGTTTGTATCTTCTACATATGTTTCCTGAAACATAACAGAATCTGCTTTCAAAGAAAAATAAAAGTCACTAAAAAGAGTTGCTGTAGCCTTCAAAAAACAGCTAGTCAGGTATCACATCAGTGAAGATTAATCAAACATTCTTTAATTACTGGTTAACTGGACTTCGTGTTTGGAGGTACATTGCATTACTCAGCTGTAGTAAATTGATCGGGGAAAAAAGACCATTGTGGTTTATAAGAATACAGAATTGCCGTTTATAAGAATACAGATTTCTTTAGTGACGCCAAAATGAGACAAAAAACAGAAAACAAAAAGAACTGTGGGCTGTGCTTTCAACAGGAGGTAACTTACCTTGTATTTTTCTTTTCTTTTCTCTTGTTATCAAGAAAGTTCACACCAGCAGGATTGCCTTGTGGGTACAGAACAAGATAATTGGTCTAAAATAAGGTGGTTTTGTGGTTTTTAAAAGCTTCTCTGCCACCAAAGACACCATACTGCCAGCAAACATTAGCATGCATTTCAAAGCTAAACAGATTACAGCTTCTGTAAATGTGAATTGGGTGATTCAGTTTGGGCATGGAAAGCTAAACAGGAAATTCTCTGTGCAAGTTCTTCTGGATATGATAATTTTAGATATCACTGGTTATTTTTATTTTAGATGTGTTTGGAATGAACTGAATTGTGACTCTTTTTCCTTCCTCCGTTGCAAGATGTTGTGAAAATGGAAAGAAGCAAAGCCAAATTCACAGCTGAATGGTGGTCAAAGTGCACTCACAAAGGTACCTGATTGAATTTTGGCCTTCCCTAAAGTAGTTGTGTGTCATGGGCACAAAAATGCATTGAAGGATGTTTTTGTGGTATCATTTCCTTCCTTTTTTTCTGTATATTTGGAAGTCAAAAACCTGCCACATTTGTAGTCAATGATAAGCATGACTAATGCTCCATAATTTGTACAAAATTAATTTCTGCTACAATGCTTTATTTGAAAGCCACCTTGCAATAATTGTTCAGTTAGTGTATGTGTAGGAGTAATATAGAAATGTTATCATTAGATTTTAATTGCTTAATATAAGGAAGACAAGAAGAAGCCCACAGATAGTTAATTGCATGTATTTTGTGACTTTGACTATTACCATCACTTTTACTACAGAATTGAACCTGAAAGGGGTGGAAGAGAATATAAGGTTCATGCACAGCAGTGAGATACATCTCTTCTGTATCCCTTTTAGGGAGAAAATCTATTGCCTTCCTCACTACAGCCTGTCAAGTATCTTTACTCATATTTCTCAGTCTTTAAATTCCTTTTAGCATTAGATTCTGTATTACTGGATTTGTTAGTTGGATTTGTACTGTTTCCTACTTACCTTTTTGTTGAATATTTTGTACTAAAGATTAATCTCAGTTGTTCTTATTACTCTCAGTCTAACGCATTCTTGAATTTATTCATATATTCCTTTAGAGAATTTCCTCTGTCACCATTTCCCATTGGTTAGTTAATGGCCTGAGCAAGGTGTATGAGTTTTACTGGTAATAAAATCATTGACAGGTTAATGATGTAAGAGCTTCATTCTGTTTAGGAGTGTGCATATGGGCATGTGGAGAATTTATGCAAAATAGGAAGGATGTAATGGGAACTTTCAGAAGGCATTGGAGTTATGCTGGAGAACTTAAAGTGTGAGTACCCAACAGGCTTAAAGAGAAGGAAGGAGCGATGGGGCTTCTAATAGAGCTGAACTGAGGAATGAGGTGGGAAAGATCACCTAATTTTTGTATTCATCTTTTTAAGCTATAGCTGCTTATCTGAAAAAAAAATAGTAAATATGCAGCCTTTACTTTTTATTTTGTACAAAATTGTTAAAACTGTATGGTAATATCCTATGATCAGAAGCACTGTCCATAGGCCATTGTCTATAGACAGGATCCAGTTGTCTGCTTTCTTTTACTAAGGAAGACATCAGAAATATACGGCATTTTATAATTCTTAGAATAAATGCGGAGGCATCTTTATCTTTCTACAAGAAATAAAAGGAAGCTGAAGCACATCTTACTCCTACAATAAGAACCAAGTCAGCTATGAACTAATACAAAACATTTTGGCCAAATTCAAGCCCAGGTAAAATGCAGGGATGAAGGAAACTAAGCAGCAGTTAAATATGTTGCTTTTACCAAAATACTGTTCATTTTGAGAATTCTAGTTCTATTCTACATTTTATTTGTATTATTTTTTTTTTTTCACACCAGTTAAATGACCGTTAAATGGCTCAAATACAGCTATAATTTCAGGGAAAATATGATCAAAATTCTTGGGCAGACCTTGGTCTTTTCTCCCTTCTCCCAATTTATTAATCTTTGTAAATACAACAATGCAGTGGTTGATTACTGTAAGACATTTCAAAAAGTAAACATATTTCAGATTCAAAGTTTCCTTTAATTCCATTTCAGGAATGAAAGTATGAACACTTAAAAAAGATCTGTAAAATAAAATTTAGAAAAAAAAAGGATTTTGCTTTATAAGATGTTTCAAATCAGGTGACTCAAATGAGACTTTGATAACTTTATTTTAAAAGGAAAGGGAATCACCTTAACCTCAGCAAAGAATTTTAGCAAATCAGCATTTTAACTTGGAAACATCTTCCATTAGAGACTTTTATCCATATTATGCACGTTTTTATTTGCTTGAGGAGTGATTATTTGTGACTGGGAAAACTCCCATATCAAGTTCTGCATGGTCCCTCTTGCCCCTTTCAAGCTTCCTTCTCCTAGTCCTAGCAAAAGGTCTGTATTTATCCCATTTCTCCTTAACTCCTTCTTGCCATTTCAGGACTTCTCATGAGTTTTGTTTAAACTAGATGGACAATGTTTGAGATACCATGTACATTTCACTAGGAGAAAGATGTGCCATCCTTCAGCCAATTACAACTATCCTTGCCATAGTTAAACTTGTTATGAGGTTAACACATAATGACTATGTCTATTGCATTTCTCCTTCTGCTTCTCTTTTACTAAAGCCAGTCACCTCAATATCAATGGATATTGATTATTTTGGAGATTATTTCATAACTCTGCTATATTAAAGGTTGTCATTATGTCTTTTTTTTTTTCCTGTCCTTTACCCTTACCTTGCCCATCTTCTGTCCAAATTTCCCTTCATTCGTCTGTTTTATTCCAATTCTACAATTGTTATGGAGAATGCAGATGTACCTGTTCACAACAAAACATTTACATATAATAGACATTTCTAGTGGAAATGCAAGGAGCATGTTGTATGTTCTTTCACTGCAGGTTCCCTCTGGACTTTGTTCTACACTTATACTGCTGAGGACTTGTTTTTTGGTCAGTGTTAATAGCATGAGAATAGGAGAGATTTTATGCTGCTCTATCCTATTGCTGTATATGACGTAAGATATACAGTACATTTTTCTGCAGGCATTCCTGCAAACTTCTACAGGCATAGAAAATAAAGAAAAAAGCACCTGAAAGCACTTAAAATAACATTTCAACTGCTAAACTATGATTATTGAGTATTCTGTCATTAAGAAATTGTCCAAATCCCTGTTTCACTGCATCAGAACAGGCACTGTGAGCATTGTGGCTGCTAGAAAAGCCAGTGTGGGTGTCTTGGTGGGCTGTGGATGTTGGAGCTATTATCCAGTAGTTTTCTAGTTTTTAAAAACTTTTCTTTTCAGGTTGAAAAGCTCACCTTACATTTGTTTAGTAACTTGAAATACAGACTTCACATTTTTCCAAAAGTTTCTTACTTTTACTCAAGAAGATTTCAAAGTATAAAATCTTCAAATAACTTTTTGTCCTTTCACAACATTCCTGCAACTTGGGAGATGAATTTACTTTATGCCCTGCAAGTTCTCTTACATTTTAAATGTATCAACCTGTCACACTGATGTATTTTTTTTTCTGAAGGTTAACTTCTTTTTTTTCCTTCTATCTTTCATATAGTCTCCTCTGTCTTAAACAGGAAAATATTGATATGCTTGCTTTTGAAAATCCTTCTTTAGCTATTCCTGCTGTTCTATTTCTGAATTATAGATACTTTATGGATTTTTTTTTTTCAGTATCACCACATGCTGTGATCTTTTTTGATCTCCCGGGCAAAATGGCATAGAGATTCATTATATTATTTACTAAGTGCTCAAAGTTTACTCAGCTGGTCACATTCAGTATTTGGGTGGTAGATCTCAAAGGAAATGCAGGTATAGCACATTTTATTGGGAGGTGTAGATTGCAATGAACTCAAATTTATCTGTCTTTTTGTTTGTCTATCCAGCATACCGCAGTCAGATGCAGCTGCAGCCAATGCATGGCTGTCATTTTTCAGATGAGATACATAATAGAATTTTCAAGTACCTCCTCAATTGCAAATCTAACCCAAAGAGGAGGATTTTGTTTTTGCTCTGGCTAATGGACAGATACTTTTACCCCTTCAAAAGAACTCTGCTGATATTTAACATATTGCAGGCAGTGACTCCTTTCAATTTTAAAATTTTTCAGTTTAAAACAAATAACTCTTGAGATTCTGTTAATTAAATCTCATCTGATGTTTAAAATAGCAAGAGTTTGACTAATATTTTCTCTTATTTTGCTCATAAAGGTTTTAATCTTCCTGTAAAAGTGTGTATTTTGTTTACTCAGGGCTTTATAGCTTGTACCAACTTTCATTATAACTTTTCTATTGCAGAGAAAAATCAGATAATCTTGTAAATACGTGTCCTTTTCAAAATACTTGTTACTATTCAGGTAAGTTGTGAAAATGCCTTTGAAAATCTAATAACTGTTCACATGAAGAATAATAACCTTGTACAATGTTTTTCAAAATTATAACACAGAAAGACATGTGATTCAATGGCTGGTAGATTAAAAAAGCTATGTGGTGATAACATTTGCCTGAGATTGTAAGATTTTGCATGTGTTAACACACCTAACAAGCCTTTGTTGTGAATTGCTGTCTAATAACAACGGCCTTTGCCATCATTGACACTTTGTCAAATCTTGTTGTGCTATGCTTTTGTGGAATTTACTTGATTCTATAATATTACTATGAATATTTCTTAGGTGAGATATTCTTTGCAGATATAATAAGTCAACAACAATATCTTGAAATTGCTCTTACTTGTCTATATGTATGTTAATGGCATAAGAACATTTTTACCTGAATGAGAGAAGATATTTACTCAATAATCAGAATTCACATTAAATGTATATACATTATTTGTTCCTGTTTTAACTGAGAATATTTTACATGTTATATTAATGCTATTTTTTGTTTCTGAACAGAAGAATGACACTGATGTCTAGGAATTCGGCCATTATCTATGTAAAGATATGCAAGAAAAACTGTGACCTAGAGCTCTATTTTCTGTCACATATATATTCAATGAAATCTTCCAGTCTAAATCTTTTAGGTAACAGTAATCTCAAGAATTCAGACTGAAAAAACATGCTAATAGCTTTTTGAGCTGATCGCTTTGAAAAGTTTCATAGTTTTTCTATGAGCGCTGTGAATCAACCTCAGGCTCTTATTACGATCCTTCCACCTCTTATATAGCTAGAGGCTCTTAATATTTAGACTAGATATATTTGTAAGGAGAGTTCTAGCATAATTTTGGGGTGGCCTGTAACTGATTTATCTGCAGAAGTGTTTTAAACAAACCATATTTGATCTGAGTTATTGAACTTGTGGGTGTTTAAACTGATCGCTAAATATATTTCCTCAAATGCAATTTCTGTTTGTCTGATTTCATGCATTGTAGGCAGAAGATATTTGCAATAGATTAGAGGGCACTTATATATGACTCTATATTGGGCATTGCAGACGGAGATCCTTATGGGAAAGCTGGAGAATGCTTATTTATGGCAAAAACTGCCTATCGCTAAGATCAGCAATTCAACTAATGACAGTATTATTTACTACATTTAGGAATTATATTATTGCACTTCAGGTTCCCAAGGGGAAGTTCATTCCCATTAGTTATCTTTCTTTGCATGGCCAAACATTTAGTGTAGCAAGAAAAACAGCCAATGACTTGTATAAACAAATACTACTGCCCTAGGGCCCTGCCTGGGCACACTGGTGTCTTTTGAGCCTTTTGAGAGCTTACTGATCAGAAAAAGAGGCATTTCGTGAGCTTAGATGTACACTTCAAAACTTTGACCTTAGAGCTTATCATCATTATGCCAATTTTCTAGCAAAATTTTCTAGTCCTGGGTGAATTGCTCTTGGTCAATACAGATTAAAGATTATTTGTCACAATAGCTAAGAAAATAAGGGGGCTTTTTTTTTCTCTTTTAACTAATCAACATTGCCACTGTAGGACTGAGAGAACTCTTAGTAATGGTACTGAATTTGACAGCCACGTTGGGTGGAACAAAATGAAGAGATGAATTGAAAGAAAAATAAGTTGAAAAAGTGGCTTTTAAAATTAGCACATTGACATTTTCCATTGTCAGCTGCTGTCAGCAGTAGTCAGGTAGTATGTTAGATGAGGTAAATGAAAAGTCTCTCACTAGCTTAGTTTCGTTTAAGTAAAATCTTTATATATTTTTGTGAAATATTCTCCTAGATTGGCACAAAATGCATTTTGTGAGTTAATCACACAGAAATGGCTATCTAGAAAAAAATGACAGGATTTAAGTGTCTTTTTTTTTTTTCCCCCTAGCATGCATCTAATGTGTAAAAAGTAAATTGTAGAATTTCTTTGTCCTAAAACTAGAAATTAGAAGTTAGATTCCGCCATTCCTAGCTAAGTTCCCTAATCATAAAGTCTTCCTCAGCTATTAGCCTTATGACTCTTATTCACACAGTTGAAGCATTATGTTCATTACAGGGAAATAACACAGAACTACAATTTCCTCTTTCCTCACATGAGATAGATTCTTGTTTGTTTTATGATTGTTATCAATAGCCAAATTTAAATTTCCACACAACAAAACAAGTGTTTAATTAACACTAGAGACACAGAGACACATTTCTGGTTGCACAGTTGCCTAATTTCTCAGCTAACTTACCCCAGATGTGTCTGTGTCTTGTCCTTCCCACTGTTCTGATCAGAAGCCTTTATTTGGGCAGTGACAGCAACTGCTGGTGAAATTTAGGTCTTTTTTACTATAGCTGATACAGCAGGAAGATACTTGTAGTGATCTTCACTTCTCTGCTTCACCTTACAGCTTTCTATATTGAAACTTTTTATAGAAAGCTATAAACATTTATCTTTGAGGAGAAGTTATTGGTAGTTCGCAGAAGTCAACACGAGGAAGAAAAATACCATACACTGTGGGCAAATAATAAACTTTGTTCTTTTTTAATTATGGTTTTACTTACCCTGAAGAAGTCCTCTCTCTGAGAGATTATTTAAAGAGAAAAAAAAAAAAGAAAAATTGGGCATGATTGAGTACAAAAAAACTTGAACTTGACATGAATTTGGATTTCTTCAGATATCCATACTTTAAAATTTAGAAAATGCATAATGTGATAGTAATAAAAGATTAATTTGAGAAGAGAATTTTTGATATTGGATTTCAATTTGGAAGCACATTAGACTAGTTAGACTCCATATTACTTAAATAGCATTTTTTCTGTTAAACTTTCAGAATATAATTGACTCACAACTTGAGAAATAGACAGTTTTTCTTTTGGGTAATCAACAAAGAGAAGTTTTTGTTTCTTTCATTTTTCACAGACAGTGACATAATCAATATTCTATGTTTATCTTATTAAGTATAAGTAATTATGAGTATTCATAAAATTGAGATCTCTATTTTTAAAGGAATAGATAATGGGAAATGTGTCTCACAGGACAAAAGGGAGAAAATGAAACTTTATAATCTCTAGTTGAATTGTATGACATAGAACTGCTGTAAAAACAAGTTTACAGCAATAAAACTATAAAATCATTTGTGTTTGTTGAGGTTTTTCACCCTCTCAGAGATGTGATGAGGATACTTAATTGAAAAAGAAAAAACAAAAAAACAAAAAAAAACCTCTTCAGCTTTATGGTTAAATACATTTTTTCCAGTGTTTTTCAGTATCATCACAAATAAACATAGAGAATTAAAAAAATATATTTTTGTGTCATAGGTCTAAATCCTAAAGCAGTTACTGGGGACATGACTTAAAATCAATCATGAAGAGAGCAATATGGAAAGTTCTGGATGTCTGCTGCAACACTGGGCTTTCAAATTATCATTGAAATATATCACTCTTGCTAAAAAAAGAAGCATGCATTTCTACTTTTCATCTGTGAAATGTTGGTGATAAAAATGCTAATGTAACAACTTCAAAATAGATTGTGCCTTATTGAATATAAAAATGAACAACTTTTGCTTTAGTTTAGAGATTGTTCAAAAGGAGAACTTCTGAAATATATGTGAAGTGTCTTGTAAAATTAATACTCTTCCTGGATAGTAGACTTTTCTCCTTTTCTATAATGTATTACTGGAATAAAATAGAGATCTCAGCCTCACTTACTCACACCATGAAAAAAATTACAACAGGCTTCATATGACTTCAATTTAAGAGAGTACAGTACTTAGCCTAGTTATGCTTAACAGTAACCTATTGCAAAGGATGAATACTCAAGTAGTTCACTTTCATGCAATACATGCAGTGGTCAACAATAATATGAGGGACACTTGAACAATTCAGTATTTCATACTTAAAAATATGGAGATTTTTTATTTTAGTGCCAGAAACTTACCCAGTCCTTGTTGTGATTTTAACAAGTCTGCCAGATCTCATTTCAATGCCTAATCTACTGTCCTTAACATGTTTATATCAAGCATATGCTGAAATTTATTTTAATCATCAGAGCATAAAATGATACAAAGCAGACACCTTGATTAAGTGTGGATAATCCATCTTTATTCGTATGAAAAAATGCGATAGTCTTCTTCTTTTTAGACACTTTGTTTTTCCATAACATTTTTTTCAAGAACAAAATTAAGATTAGTTACTAGCTTTTCCAGAGGAAGAAAAAGTAAACTGCACATACATTTACAGAAGGAGGCAACAAAAAAGCTTTACTGCTTGGTCTTTCTCTAATTGTGATATTTTATGTGTTTTTATGTGTTAATACATTGTGTGTTTTCTGTTTCTTCAACATTAACTCTTAATACCCTGTCACAGAAATGAGTGTTATAGAAAATAGTAGCATAAGTAAAAAATAAAATAAGCACTTTTTTTTTAGAAGAAAGATAGAGATATAAGTAAAAATAAAATTTCCCTTGGGCCTACCTTAAACCTTTTCTATTTATACCTCGGATCTAAAGATTTTAGCAGGTATATAAACAAAAACATCTTAATAAATAAGAAGCTTTTTAAAGAGTTCAATGCCAGGTGAGCAGTAGTTCTGAATCAAATAAAACTATAGAACTAGGAAACTTTCCTCCTACAGCATACAATGAAAAAAAAATGAATTAAAAATTATAAAAAACCTCCTCATCCTATGTACTATATTTGCATATGAGGAAAACATTAATATCCTGTTATCTACTTTCTCTCCATGAGCCTATCTGTAGAAATCCCATAAATTAGATTACAGCTTTTAATCTATGTGAGGATGCAAAGGGAAAATAGATAAAGGAAGAATTCTTGAAGAAATTTTTTGCTTCTGTCCTGACTGTTTAAGTGAAATGCTCCCCAATCCAGCATTAGTTGGGAGGAAAACCAAAGATCAAAAAGAAACATAGAGATGAAACTATGAAGCTGATTAATCATTATATGATAGCAACAGGGATTCTGTGATATCTAAAGATGTACCAAGCCTAAAGAAAACAAGACAAAACAAACAGCAACAACAAAAACACAAACATAACGAAACAAAAATATTTCTCTTAATTCTGACAAAAGATATAAGATGATATTAAAAAATATTCAGTTCTGCCTCCATTCTATTGTATACAATTATTCATACACTTTGTACAGGTCCTGTGTCACAGGATGGTTCTTGAACAATCATGATCACATCTGTTTTGCTACTTTTAAAATAACTTTTTTTTAATGTTAAATGTGTGCCAGGATTATATATCTTTACTGAATACGAATACTACTTCTATCAAAAAGACAGAACAATGGCTATATATAAAAAGAAGAAAAAAAAAAGAAATAAAGCACAATGTCAAATCCTACAAGAATAAATCTTTTAAAAACTACCAGGAGTGTCTTTTAATTTTTTTTTTTCTTACATGTTTTATAGTTTTCAGGGAAAAGATAACAGAGAGATTAAATTCTTTGGAATTGGTCAGAGTTAAAACAACAACAAAAAAATCAATCTGTCCAATGTGATTTTCCTTCAGGAATGAGGACCGATTTTGTATCAAATCTAGAATCTCCAGTAACACTAGAAGTCTTATAAAACTATCTCTTTAATTTCTAAAGTAATATTCATGGATCATGGAATACCTATGGGATCCCTTTTGAACTGATTTTCAGTTCCTTGGGATAATATAAATACCGTGTGTACCCAACAGTTTCATTACAATTACTCTTGATAAGTGCTAATATAACTAATGCTATAATTTTAAAAGCAGAGAGCACTAACACTCTCAATGTGCTTCCCTGTTTGTATTTCTGATCTGTGGATTTCCTCCTCCATTGGGCTGACACAGCTGTTTGGTAGTTTGGAGGAACTAGCTGGAGAGCTAGTTTTCATACACTTTAAAATGCTAGAATGACTAGGAAAATGCAGTAAAAATTAATTGCTCAAAATGCTTCAAAATATATTCCATTACTTAAGCTTTTGATGTTATTGGCTTCATACTTTTTAATTGACTTTACCATTTAATTATGTCTAAGTACATTTTGAATAAAAGTAACATCATATTTGACTGAGCACTTTCAAAGTAGAGATAGACTATCCACTCCCACTATATTTTCAACTATTTTGCTAAGAATTGTATTCTGTTAGTTCTAAAAACTTACTGGCTGCTTCTATGTATATTCTTTCTTTTCCTTTTTCAAATAAGGTGTGTGATATAGCATTTCATAATATGGACTTAGACAAAGAAAAAGAAATCAGAAGAAATGGAGGAAAGAAATAAACAACAGAAAACATTCACAGATACATGCATACATATATACAATGTGCAGCACTCAAGAATGCCACTCTTTAAAACATAAAGGATTTGGGAGTGTTATTTCTTTGTAACTATGTCAAAAGAAGGCTTTAATGATGATGCAGAGAGGTCATCCCACCTCCATTTCCTCTGAGAGTAAAAACAGCATTTCTAGATAAGTATAAAAAAGAAGCTGTATTTATTTAAACACGACTTCTAGATAGGACCCGGCTTTACCTTACTGAACTCATCATACATTATAAAATGCCTGAGGATGTAGATCATATGCTCATGGAAACAAAACAAAGTGAAACAAACAAACAAAAAAGTGAAAAGTCATGTCTGGGTTAACCAAATACAATTTCAAATACATAAACATTTCAGAGGCCATTAGCCAAAGTATTCACAAAAAGGTTTTTTTTTAAAGTAAATTTCTCAAGGCTTCAATAAAAGCTTTTATTAAAAAAAAAAAAAGGAGAAGAAGAAACAGATTTAACAGGCATAGCATTCTTTGACAATCCAAGAGCCTTCAGCTACCACGCAGTGTTATCCCAACTGCTAGTTCCAAATGTCCACACGTCTTTAAAGGTCTTAGGACATCTGAAAGTAGTTATATTTAATGAAATACTTATAATAATGATCAGTTTGATTCACTGTCAAAACTAGATTTGTTTCAAGGCAAACAAAAATATATGCTCTCATTACTGTCACTTATGTTAGTGTGCTACTTAAGACCTTGATTGTATAATGTATTGAAAGCCATGTGCTTGAATCTCAAGTCCTGTCAACACAGAATTAAGACCTGCATGATTAAAATTAATTACATGCTTATGTGATTTGCAGGATTAGAATTAGTATGATCAGCACAGTTATTATTCTACAGCTTAGTAATTCTATCTTCTTTGTAATGTTTTAGTAGTTATATAGTTGTAATAAGGCACATCTGTCTGTCTTGTGTATTTAAGTCTGCCTACAAAATTATTAATACTTCTTTCCAGATCATTCACCTGGCTACACATTGTTCTGTGATCAGTCATGCAAGCATTTTCCTGTCCTTTTTGAATTTGCTTTAGAAGCCATTCTGACATTGACTTCCTTGCCAAAATAGTTTTTTCACCTCTCTCTCTGTCCTCTCCCTGTCCTTACAATATCTCATTGCTAGCTAAAAGTTTTGGAGTTTTAAGAAAGACTCACTTAAAAACTAGTATGGAAATTAGTGTATCAAGTTATGCTGTGTAATTCAAAGTTAGCTAATTCTGTAGCAAAAAAAGACAAATGTCTCTTTCAAAAACATCTTTTCAGTGTTTTTGAGATCCCTGATTGAACATAAAAGGATTTACTTTATTGTAGTTTACTAGCCTGGTATGTTTAATTCTTTGTTGTTGTATTATTCTTTGTAGGGTTTTTTTGGTTGTATTTTAGATATTTCCCTAAATGAAATGCATAATTACTACATTCTAGAGTAAATACTGTTTATTATGGGATTAATCTCAGGATATGAATCATTCTCTTCAACATAAGCATGTGGAAGTAGGTGTATCTAACATAAGTTAGTTTTTTGAACTTCTTTATCGTCATTTTTATAGGAAGTGCTCTTGCATGGGTTGATTCATTTCACCTACCCGAGACTTTATTCTTTCAGACTGTATTAGTCATGTTTTACAAGTATTCTCTCTTACTGTTGGTATTAGAGGAAAAAATGATTGTTAGCTTAAATTACATTAATATAGTCTGTCAGTTGGGTAACCTTAAATTAGCTGACTCACCAACAGCATGCCTATACTTTGATACTCAGTGTTCAATATTTTATGTTCCACAATGGGCAACTTTTGATTAAGTAATTAGTATTTTTCACTTCTATTGACTTTGAAAAAGTATTCATACTTTTCAAAATTTCACCTCAGTCACAAGAATGATGTAGGTAGGAGGCAGGAGGAGCAGGTTTGATGTTCAGGGACCTGCATCCCTGAACATTTGTGTCTCTGGCAACTCTTTCGGGTGTTTGGGTGTCTCTCTAGCGGGGCACTGAAATGAACATCACTGTCAGTGTGCCTTGGGATGGAGAGACTCTCTTTGTCAATCATATTTCCTTAGCATGTTCAAAAGAGTTTGAACTTTGTCCTCTGTTGTCTCTTGGGATTAACTGCTACCTGCACTAAATACAGTTGCAAAAAGCAGTAGTTCAAAACAGTATATTAAGTATAAATCCAAAAAAATCTATCAAGGTGGAAATGGATTTAAAAAGATTTTCAAAAGTATGTTGCCACATCCAACAGCTTAAATATGTCTAATTTATTCCTCATATTTCACTTTTTGAAGTGACAATTATTGAGTACCAATCACTGCCTTTTTTCTTCTAATCTCCTCTCAACATTAATAAAACTAAGGTTTGTGGAACTGAATTTTCCCATTACAGTTTTCAGCCGCCTTAAGGTCACAATCTGAGAATTATTCAGAATAAGACAAGCTCTAGTCAATAAAAATATCAATTATTTACATGCTTTTGGTCCCAAGTTTCCCAAATGGTTGTTTGCCATATGCTAATTATGACATTCTAATTTCTCCAGGAGTTATGTCTAAATATAACTCTTCTCTGATGAGACTGTTATTTGTCATTAATGATATCTCAAATTGCTTAGTGCTTTACTAGGTAACAGTGTATTCTACATTGCTTGAATGTAGAAAACATTCAAATGCAGCAAGATTTTTGAAAATGTTGGACAAATTCATCCTTCAGTACAAGTCTCCTAAATAGCTACTTAGGACTGAGAAGTTAAGTCACAGAAGAGTTAACATATAGAATGAATATATAATTATACGTGATTTGTGTGTGTGTGTGCGATGTTTTCAAATGTATGTTAATCTATTGTTCTGTACCAAATCACATAATTGCATGTAATTCCACATTTTATGATATGTTTTATATAATACATATTTTACTTTAAAGCAAAGCATTTTACTTACAGTTTCTTCTCCTCATTACAGACTAAGACAATCACCTTCACCTGAGGATGAGGAAAAATGGAAGCTAAATCACTGTAAAACATGAACAAGGCATTTCCTGTATTTCCACATATAACCTCAAACTATCCAGTCTTCCTCTGTCACTGTATTAGATTACATTATCTATTTTGCTGTCCCTTGTCTTCCTAAAGAATTTTATGCTTTAATGGTCTTTAAATATGCTATTTCCTTTCACTTAATGCTTGTACCTGAGTTTACTTTATCTCAGATGCATTAGTTTGCATTTTCAAAGGTTGAATGAATTTCAGTTAGCTATCTGCAGACATTTTAGACATATAAACTCTTACTATCACTTTTTTATTTTATTCTGTTATCCATTTCAGAAAGTATCATCTTTTATCTTCTCATTTATAATATTAAGTCTCTTTTTCAATTGTAGTCTCTGTCTTCATTTGTGAGTTGCTAAAGTCTGTATATAAGGGTGAGATATTTTTCTGACAAAACACCTAGATCATGAAGTAACTATTTCACCTCAGGGTCTTGCTCTCCTACCTGTTGACACTGTCAGAGTGGAGGAGCAAGGTCTCACCCTACATCCATTCTTGGAGCCATTAGATGGCCCCAGAAACAACTCTAGAGGACTGTGTGAAGAGGGCTCTGCAAGCTCTTACAGCTATTGCTTTGACTGTAAACTATCACAGCAGACATTATACCCTTCTACAGCCTGCAGAAGACTTCTCATTATCTTGGGTAGAATTATGATTCTTAAGGAATCTTAGCCATATTTTATAAAGCCATCTATCTAAAGGACCACATGCAACCAGGTTGGACATGCAGCCCACACATAAGTTCTGTGATCCATGTCTTAACAGCTGGAACTAAGTTAGGAATGGGCCAGGAAGTAACTTTACAAAAAGAAGCACCTGGACCACCTGTGTACTAAGGCAGGGGGCTTTACTTTGAAGGAGATATTTGCAAGAATATTCCCATACATCTTGACTTTGTCAAAGAGAGAAACCTCAGAACTGAAATAATAAGAATCAGCATACTTACATGGCAGGACTAAGTAGTAGAAAAATGTGTGTGACCTCTAGAGACCTCTAGATGAGCAGGCACAAAGACTTGCAGAGTAAGTAACAAGTCAGGGATTGAACTAGGTACACATTATTCAAGTGCAGAGAGATTACAGTAAAGAGGTCTAGCAACAACAGAATGTTCCAGTTGAACAGGGAACAGGAACAATATAGATGAAGTGACTTATACTGTAGCTGATTGCCAGTGCAGATTCTTAATACATCTTCTCTGCCATTCTGATAATGACTTATCATCAGGGCGCACAGGTATGTGTAAATGCAGTGTCATGAGGACATTTTGAGAAAAGTCGATGCACTGCCACAGCTGGAAGAAAATTCCAGGAATACATGCATGCTCTGAGCAGATGGTTCTGCATTTCAGAACAGCTCACCTGGCATTCAGGCTAAAAGCCCATCAGTGCAATCACATGACAAAACGTTCTCCAGACCTTCAGATGGTTGAGCACATTCAATAAATCAGCCCAGTGAATGTCAGCAAAGGTAGTGTTTACACTAATTTGTGAGTAGGAAGCAGACTCTGGTGGTGGCCACTGAAAGTAGTACAGGTGAAGTCATTGGAATTTAAGTAGCCAGCTCTCTCAAGAGTGACTATTTCCAGCTGGAAAGGCAGAGTACTAGGTCAATGTGTGAGTGCCGAGACATGACTCTTTGCCTGACTTTGAGCTGTTAGGTGGTGTTAAACAAGAGATAAAATACCAAAATAATATAAGTCATACCAAAATGGAATACATAAATACTTTCAACAGACCAAAATAAAAGATGTGTTCCTGCAGTAACACTGTTCTCATTGCACGTAAAATGTTACTTGAATAGCCTTCAGAAAAACTTAGAAGCACTTCCTCCTTTGTCTATCCCCTATTTCTTCTATATGATATCCCCTAAAAATATCTTTAGTCAAACTTTCTCATATGAACTTAGATATGACACCTAACTGAGGACATTTTTCATTTAGATCATCTGTTGTTACTGATGAAACTAACCTCAGAAGTAATAGCTGAGCACTCTTAAACTTTAGGGCATATGGCATCTGAATTTGATTTTTGCAACTCAGAAGAGTCATCACTGGTAGCTCATCTGGTTTATTTATTGTGCAAATACCTTGCATTTGTATGGATAAGTCCAAGAATATTGTCTTAGAAATATATCTATATTATCCATCTTATTCCCCTAGGGCTCTCTCCTTCTTATTTATTATAACTTTGCCCTTGTAGACTTTTTCATCTCTGAGAGTCAAAGACTCTTCTAAGCTATGGAATTTTAAAATTAGTTTCAATCTTAACTATGAAATGGCTTGTTTTTGGCAAGATCAATAAAAGATATCCAAAGAATCCAAAGATAGCTTTTATGGTTTGATATTATAATTGTATCAGAAACTTTGACTTTATTTCACATGACTTTTCTTAAATGGTGCTATCTAAAATTCACATTTCAAAAATATGTTGATCTCAATAGCATTTTAAATCTTTGGGTTATCTCTTTCAGGTAAAAGTTAAAACACACTATAATGTATTATGAAAAGGAGGTCAGTGCTTCAGGCATTTCACCTTAAAGTGGTAGAAAGATTTTGTAAATATCTTTTTTAATAGAGTACCGAATACTGTGTGTAAATGTTAACATAAAACAATATAAAATATACGGAGAATTATAACAAAACATACATGCAAGTTCATAATAGGTATTTCTGCAAAGGATTTAGTCTCAGGACTGGGCTATTGCACATAAAATGGTATATTTTCCTCCTCATTTGTGTTTTGTTTAGCTTCTCAGTACCACTAAATATTTCTGTCCTATTTTTGAGATGGTTAATCTTCTCATATAATCATATTTCAATGTTATCATTTTGGAATTTTCAGTGCTTAATTTCTTTTCTTGGCCAGACATATTATTCTCATGTTCCCTGCAGCCAACTACAATAATTTTCACTGACTACAGTAATGAGGGCAGAACTGATTAAGTATAGGCTCCTATCCTACTATACTCAGCCAACATGCTGCCTGTCAGGATCTAGGGACTGCTTTTAGAGAATTCTTTTTCAAAAGTAAATGAGAATTTTCTGATTAGAGGTTTATATTTCTGTCAGAAATAAATATATGAACAGATGAATTATTATGACATTGGAGTGCATTGTCTCAACATTTAGAACCAAACCCTTTTGCACAAGGAGAGAATGTAATATTGTAATAATATGGACATTAATATGATACCGCTGTTTAGAGATAAGGTAAGAAATATTGGCTTAGACCAATAGGACATTACCTCTATGCCAAGAGGTATAAAAACTTATCTTTTCTATTAGTTAGAAATCTTAAAAAAATAGACCAGAGACAAGTCTAGCAGAATTACAAAAGTATGAACAAATATGCTAAATTCCAGTGCAGTATCCATAGTGATATTGTAGTGTTTGCTAATATTTGGTTATTCTCATGACATGTTTGTGACTGGCACAATTGTCCTTCAAATGGAAAACATTACCTCAGGCCGAATATCATGGAAGGAGTTGGAATCTCCAAAGAACTGAGGAAAGAATCTGATAGCTATACAAGTATCATTAGTTAACACAACACTAAAGTATCCAGAAGCATGAGAGTGATTTGGTAAAACAGACTAAGACAATGACAGAGTCATTGCGGAGAGACAATGACAGAGTCATTGCAGAGACAATGCGGAGTCCAGCTGGAGGCCTGTACTTAGTGGTGTCCCCCAGGGGTCAGTTCTCGGTCCGGTCCTGTTCAACTTATTCATTAACGACCTGGATGAAGGGCTGGAGTGCTCCCTCAGCAAGTTTGCCGACGATACCAAACTGGGTGGAGTAGCTGATAGCCCTGAGGGCTGTGCTGCCATCCAGAGGGACCTGGACAGACTGGAGGACTGGGCGGCGAGAAACCTCATGAGGTTCAACAAGGGCAAGTGCAAGGTCCTGCACTTGGGGAGGAATAACCCTGGACACCAGTACAGATTAGGGGTGGACCTGCTGGAGAGCAGTCTCGCAGAGAGGGACCTGGGTGTCATGGTGGACGACAAGTTGACCATGAGGCAGCAGTGTGCCCTGGTGGCCAAGAAGGCCAACGGGATCCTGGGGTGCATTAAGAAAAGCGTCTCCAGCAGGTCGAGGGAAGTGATCATCCCCCTCTACTCAGCCCTGGTGAGGCCACATCTGGAGTACTGCGTCCAGTTCTGGGCTCCCCAGTACAAGAGGGATGTGGAGCTGCTGGAGAGAGTCCAGCGCAGGGCTACGAGGATGATCAGGGGCCTGGAACATCTGCCCTATGAGCAAAGGCTGAGAGAGCTGGGCCTGTTCAGCCTGGAGAAGAGGAGGCTGAGGGGGGACCTGATCAGCGTGTATAAATACCTCAAGGGAGGCAGTGAGGAGGAGGGGGGCGGCCTCTTTTCAGTGGTGGACAGTGATAGGACTAGAGGAAATGGCTTCAAACTGAAGCATCGGAAGTTCCACAGGAACTTAAGGAAGCATTTCTTCACTGTGAGGGTGACAAAGCACTGGAACAGGCTGCCCAGAGAGGTTGTGGAGTCTCCTTCTTTGGAGATCTTTAAAAGCCGCTTGGATGCAGCCACGTGCTCTAGGTGACCCTGCGTGAGCAGGGGGGTTGGACTCGATGACCTCTGAGGTCCCTTCCAACCTTCGGCATTCTATGATTCTATGATTCTATGATTCTATGACAGATTTTTACATAGTACAGTAGAAATTTAAATACAGTTATTTATGCTATGTAGGGGGTCTACATAGCATAGTCTTAATCTGTGTGGATTAAACTCTTCATAAATACTCTTTTATTTCCAAAATAGTCCTGACAAAGGTTGTTTTTACATACTCTTTTCCTACCTTTTGCATTTTACCAAAATATTCAGGCAATGTTCAGTCAGTTTTAATGCCAACAGACATGTATGTCACATAAAACCTGATACTGGAAATGAGAAAATAGAATCAAGAAGTATTTGTCAGTACTATAGAAAATGAAGTCAGCCAGGTAATTCTTGATCCCCTTTCTTAAGTTCCTGTGAATGTTCCTGAATAGAAAATTATTTACTACCATAATAAATGAATAATTATGGCAGAACTTTTTTTCCAGAAATATTTGCATGAATGTTTGAATAGCTTCTTTTACTATTTTCACATTATAACATTTATTAATCGATTACTATGGACATTTATTTAGACAGAACTTTTGAGGCTCTTTTGTAAAGTGGAAGTCAGTGCCCGGATCAACTGTTGAGGGAGGTTTCGATATGATCCCAAGAGCGAGATTAAGACATAAATGAAGTCAAATGCCATACAACCTTATAAGATCTGTTTTCATACTAGCGATAGGACAGAGAGAAGGAGAAGGAGAAGGAGAAGGAGAAGGAGAAGGAGAAGGAGAAGGAGAAGGAGAAGGAGAAGGAGAAGGAGAAGGAGAAGGAGAAGGAGAANAGAAGGAGAAGGAGAAGGAGAAGGAGAAGGAGAAGGAGAAGGAGAAGGAGAAGGAGAAGGAGAAGGAGAAGGAGAAGGAGAAGGAGAAGGAGAAGAAGGAGAAGGAGGAGAAGGAGAGGAGAAGGAGGAGAAGGAGAAGGAGAAGAAAGATAAGCAAACAAGTGGGAAAGATGCAGCAATATTAGTTACCACTATTACCACCAGCCGAGTTACATTTCGTTGACTCTGCCTCGATGCAGGTGATGATTTCTTGGAAGCGAGTTGAGAAGAACGAAAAGAAGCTTCTCTCTTCACGTGCACCTCCACAGCATTTTGTTGTCCCAGTTCTTAAAGACTCCGCCCACTTTCTTGAAGTTTTTTGCTTTGATGCTCCTCTTCCCCCTCACTCAACTGCCAGCACCGCTTGTCAGGGTCTACTGAGCATTGTTGGGGTCTTGAGCTAATCCACAAACTCGTAAATTGTATAGAGATAACAGTCCTTGAACTGGTATCCCAGTCTTCCCACAGACAGGATGCCAAGACCAAGCAGCCGTTAATTGTATGGAGATAAAACACCTGGAGCTCCTATCTTACTCTTTCCAGAGACTTGGCCAAGGCCAAGAATTCATAAATTACATGAAGATAAACACTTGGAGCTGATATCATATTCTTCCCAGTGATAGGAGGCCAGGAATTTGTAAATTATATGGCAACAATATTGAGACAAAACACAGTTCACAACAGTCTTTTACAGTCTAGAATTATAGAAGGTCAAAATGTTATTTTAAAAAAAGCAGCGAGTTCTTTGAAAGGCCAGTAACAAAAACTTTTCAGATAAAGTATTTTTTTAATGTCTAATATAACACAGTAATAAATTAATTAAATTAACTGTCATAAATATGCCAAACAATTGTGTGTATGGATTAGTTAGAACCTCTTTCCTCCCCTCAGGTCAGGATGCTGCCTGAGGAGACTCAGAATTTGGAGGAAAGATTCCATCATAACTTCTGGGATCAGTTGATGGCTGATCCCCTTTTCCTTCCCTCAGTTCGGGATGCTGCTTGAGGAGAATTTTTGAGACTGAGAGCCCTCTCTCATGTTCTGGGGTGAGCGATGATTGCACGTTTGTACATCAGAGCTAGCTAAAATCCCCACACTGTAGTAGAGAATTTCCTGTACTAACATCAAAACCTGCTTTGTAAGTATTTCATTAAAATAAATCATACTATTAGTGAACTCGATTCACTGTTTTGAAGGCAATCAGACCTACAGTTGATAAATTGTTTGTTAAGCTGGTACTGTCAGAGTCAGGTCTATACCTAGCAGAGTATCTCCCTCTCCATCCTGCTTCAAACTGCAAACCCTGCAAATAGAATAATAGGAAAAATATACCCTACAGTCCTGAAAAGGAATTTGAAACAGGACTATGGAAGAGGAAAGTGACCTGGTTACATGACATAGAAGGAAACTAGAATTTTTAAACACAGAATGCTCCTACTAGCTCCTTAGAGTCTTTGCTCTATTTCCATTCTTTTTCGTGCATTGCTCAAATATTTTTTTCTATGCAATCAAGCAAACAAACATTTAACGTCTTGTATTGTCTTAACAAAAATGTAACATTCTTGTGGAAATGTCAGGCTCTATGTTCTCTTCTCAGCCATGATTTCTTCCTGCTTCCAGTAGCACCTTAGAGTATAAGGTTGTCTCTCCTATATACAAACTCAGCAGGCAGATAAAGATTTGCAAAGGAGTAGTGCTCCAATATTGATAAATTCTCTCTCTCTCTCTCTTTTTTTTTTTTTTTTTTTTTTTAATCTTTTCTTGCCCTTAAGGTCTGACCTGTGCTTTAAATCTTTTGTGGGAGATCACATCTCTTGTGAGAAGATATGTTTTCTCCCAGTGCCACTCTAAAACATCAGTGTATTTTTTTAACATTTGCAGTGTTTTACTGTTGGGAATGTAGAAACACATTTTGCTTAATTACTTCCCCACAATAGGTTTGAAAATTAGACTTAAATTCTGGCTTTAATGCTTCATTTAAGAGTCTTATGGATAATGAAGCAGAAAAAAAGGAAAAAAATCAGCTTGAAAACAAACACACAATAAAGCCATGATGAAACATGTATCAGAAAGTGGCGAGAATGGCAAAACAATAATTTTTAGAGATGGCTAAAAGTATAATATGAAAAGAAAGAAAAGAATAAGTACTTGAGTTTAAAATTGTACTGTCTTGATTTTTGAAAAGAAAGACAGGGAAAAAAAAATATCTTACTGCTTCTTTCAGAAGAAAAAGATTCTCCAGATAAACACACTTAAAATTTCAGATTTTCAAAAAAACAAACAAAAAACAATAAAAACAAACAAAAATCCCAGGCATATGTGATACTAAACTTACTTAACAAGCTCAGTTTTTGGTGACATTTCTGAAAAATCTCACCCCTCTCAAGTGTCCTTTTCTATGAGAACAATATATAACATCCGCAGGTTTGAACACACATCAAGCGTGAGTGAAATAATCTATAGACATTCTATAGGAATATATGCCTATATATTCCAGGATCCAAGTTATAAAAATAAGTGTGAAACGAGAAAAGATCACTTTCTTGGCATTACTATGGCTGCCTCAGTATATACCTTTTGTCCTTCGTGTTATGCCTAAGAAGGTCATACTGGTTCTTCCAGGCATGTTTTAGATTTTTTCTGTGAAATTTTGAGTTTCCTTTCAGACAATTATTCTGTTCCTTTCTCTGTCTTGTAACTCCCAGGGTGAAAATTTTTTCTTAGCACTTGTAGCCAAGACATTTCTGCTGATGATTTAAATGCTGCTGAAGAGAAGGACTGTTATAAAGCAATAGGTATGCCCATAAAGCGTGACTAGTATAGGATTAAACTGTGAGAGACTGTGTGTGGGTGTTAAACTGAGAACATGCATTGCTCCAGGTTATATACATACAGGAGCATATCACATCACCTCTTCATCTGCCTGGAAAAGGATGACAGATGGGTGCAGTTTTCAGTCTCCATGCCAGATACTTAAATTGTATACATAATGATGACATCTTTTTTTCTTTGATGGGAACCAGCACTCAGAGGTAAGAGTATAAATTAAGGTCAGCTTATTTCAATTAGTAAAACAGCAAAAGATATCAGAGATCTTCAGAAAGTCTATCTATACTAAGCTTGCACACAGGCAGACTGGTAGGCCTTGTTCCTATCTAAAATGTTAAGAGAGAAGAAGATATATAAAAGGGAGACAGTAAAATTATAATGAACACAACAGAGAGGCAGGAAAAGAACTGTCCAAAAGCTACAGTTAAATTAAACCAAGCACATGCACAGACAAACCAAAATACTTGGTATGATGTTTTAAGGCAGACAGACCATATGGTCTCTATAGCAATGCACAGTGCTTTTTGCTGTGTTCCTCTTACTGAAAAAGAAATACTTGTATTCTGGAAGTGCCAGATGTCTCGCGAATCAGACAAGTTCACATTTTACAGTGTTCTTTTCCTAAACTTGACATAAACACAGTGTCACAATTGAATGAGTAGCTTCATCCTTACTCCAAGGAAAATAATTATTATAACAGAATATATGAAATAGGCAGCAGCCTTCGATAGTTCCTTCTGGATAGGCTTCCACTAAAGGAAAACTACGATCTATTAATTGTGGAAGAAAAATAAATGAGGCAATAAAAAGGAGGGAATCATATAGGACACATCCATTATCCATTTACCAGTGTATTTACAAATATTTCTGTCCAATTTTTAGTGCATTTCTCCAGTGCTGTGGCCACTCCACAGAGTTTGCATTGCGGGGATTAGTTCATTTCCCTAAAGAAAGGGCATTGTGAGTAAACAGCATGTCAGAAATGTGTCTGAGGAGAAAAGGGATGCAATATCACCTGGTTGTTTCCCCCTTCCGTATCTCATAATTACCTGAAGCTTCCAAGTGCCTTATCAACAGTGTTGGGAGATGGTTGTGTAAACAGATATCGGTGAAGATGCACAAGAAGACTTGCCTTTCCCTGGTTTACTGTACAATCCATCCACTTCCCAAGGGATAATGTTTACATTAGGGAAATTCCAAGAAAAAATCAAGCCTCTTTCATGAAATAGTTTGGTACTTCTCAGGAGGAAATTCACATATCTGTTTGGTATCTAGTATTTTCTGTACTTGAGCTAGTAAGTGTGGAAGAATTGTTTGGAAAACCAGGGTCTAACAGAAGTTTTGGCATTACAGAAGCTTGCTTGGGATGAGACGCTGTTGCCACTTCCAGGAGGGCTGGTATATGGACTCAGCTCCTCCACAGTTGCCTGGGCAGCACAATCTGCCCTCCTCACAGCTGCAAAGGGGAGTAATGGAGGATGGAGCGGAGTGAAGACCCTGCAGCCAAACTCTGCTGCACTCCCTGTGCTGGGCCGCTGATAAGCCCAGCACAGCAGCTGTCCAATGGGAGATTGGGAGGAACTTGGGGGGAAGAAAGCACCATCACTCCTGGATCAGCCGATGGGCTGATCCCCCTTCCCTCCCCTTGGGCTAAGATGCCGCCTGAGGAGACTTGAGACTGAGAGCCCTCTCCCATATTCTGGAGTAATGATTGCACATTTGTACATCAGAGCTAGCCAAAAAAAAAAAAAAAACCCACACTGTAGTAGAGAATTTCCTGTACTGACATCCCAATCCTGCTTTGTAAATTTTACATTTGAATAAATCACACTGTGAACCTGACTACTTGTTTGGGGGAGGCAATCGGACCTACAGTTGACAGACTGTTTGTGAATCCGATACTGCCAGAATTGAGCATATAGCTGATCAGGCTATTTAGGAACTCAATTTGCTCCTAGGAAGGTGACTGGACCTATGGTCCATGGACTGTTCCTGAATCCAATACTGCCAGAATTGAGCTTATAGTTGATCTCACTATTTGGGAACTCAATTCACTCCTAGGAAGGTGATTGGACCTATGGTCCATGGACCATTCGTGAATCCAATACTGCCAGAATTGAGCTTATAGCGGATGACACTATTTGGGAACCTAATTCACTCCTAGGAAGGCGATCGGACCTACGGTCCATAGAGTGTTTGTGAATTCGATACTAATTTGATATCTCCATCCCCCCCACCGCCACTACAGATTTCAAACTGCAACATTTTCATAACAGTAAGTCACTATTGATGGAAGAAAAAAAAAAAAAAACATCTTCATGAGACTGACTCTCTTTTGAGCTACTGTCACTGTTACTGAGACATAGAAAATATTCTCACATTTATTGAAGGCATTAGCTGTGCTCAAATTCAATGGATAAACTTGAACGATCATTAATTTTTCAAAAATATGACATGACAGCTCAAAGCTTAGGTGGTTTTAAAATGCAATTAAAGTTACACACCCTTTTATCCTGGAACATATGCTGTTTTCTAAATATTCTGGTCATAAAACGACTTAGAGTAAGGAACTGGAAAGCTTTTGAAGTAATTTCATAAATTAAAGGGAATCCTTTCTTTCTTTATTTTTTATTTTTTTTTTTTAGCATTCTCAGCTATTAAGAATTACCCTTCCATCCCCTCACTCTCAGAAGAAGGGGTGACAGATATGGTGGTGATGTTTCATTTTTCTTTCCCTAACTCAAAACCACTTTTCAACAGTGGCTTTCCATCCCTTACTAAATGATAGCCACAAAATATGGTATTTCTCTATGCTTGCCTGTGGGATTAATGACAGAGTAGTCTTGCCTTGTGTCTGCTTTTCAAGTTGCTGGCAGAACATACCCAAGAAAATGCAACATTGTTTAGATAGGATGGAATTTATCACTGACTGTAGCTTTGCACAGTGGGAGGGCAGTTCACTTTACCAAACCAAATAACGCTAAGTCAACACTTAGTGCAGGCAGCATTCATAGGGAAGAGAGAGACACACTACCTTTAAATACTCAGGAAAGCTTGCTCATGATAAATGTTATTGAGAAAAAAAAATCTCTTTCATTCTCTATCATCTGGCAATTTTTTGATGCCACAGTCACCAAGCAGGATAGCTGAAAAGGGAGATTAAGGTCAAGTAATATATGTGATGTAGTTTCCAGAAAAAATAAGTATTAAAATATTTGGAAATTTGACATACAATGAATCTCCTTCATCACTGGAGGATTCTGCTTCCCTTTGATTTAATATTTAAAAACCCCACTTTTCCTCTGTTATTGAATTAAAAGCATTTGTGATACATTTTAAAATTGCCTCAAGCAATTAGAATCTACTTATATCCTTTTTTTTATTTTAATAGAGAAATACAAACATATATTAAGTAGTATAGTCATTGATATTCATGATAATTCTTTAACAAAAGAGGAAAGAATAAAAATGTATGTATAAATTTAATTCCATGACTCCAAGATAAGTTTATAATAGTATATTTCTATCCACTTCCAGCCTTATTCTTAGTCTTCTCCTCTAAATTCCTCATATGAGGAAAATGCTTTTTATCCTGAGGGTAGTCAAATATTAAAGCAGGTTGCCCGAAAAAGTTGTGGAATCTGTGTCTTTGGAGATATTCTAAATACATCCGGACAGGGCCCCGAGCAATCTGGCTTAATTGGCCCTACTTTGAGCAGGGTGTTGAACTAGGTGACCTCCAAAAGTCCCTCCCAACCTAAATTTATTCTTCCATCATTTTGCTCATTTCATGTAACTAAATGTCAGTTAATGTAATGTCATTTAAATCTGATACAATATTTCATTTTTAAAATATATTATGTATATTTATATAAATACAAAATATTAAATATACTTTCCTACATGTTTCTATGTATGTATGTAATATGAGTATATATATGCACAAATATGTATGTACACACACACAAATAGAGGGTATCTATAAATGAGTGAAATAAAGAATATTTCTTTAGAAGATATGTTATCAGAAGGAATTTTTAGAAGAAATATTATCACAATGAAGAAAGAGAAAATGACTCATTGATACATCTTCCAATAAATTAAATTGTCAGGATTCTAGAAAAGCAATCCCTAAAAATGGTTAGCTATTTATTAACTTAGTTGTCCTAGACTTTGAAAACTTTACTCCAAGCATAAAAACATTCAAAAATATTTTGAATATATAAAAATGAATTCTTTTGATAAATTGTGTTTTGTCAGGAACATAAAGAAAATCAATACAGTGAAAAGTGTACTAAGTCCATTTCCTATCATAAGTACTACCCATTGTGCTTCACAGTTATGCTTAACATGTTCACATAATGCAGAATGGCTCAGGAGTCTAAAATTATATATTTTGTATTAATAGCACAAAGGTCACCTTTGTTTTTTAGTTCTCCCTTTTAGTTCTCTCTCTATGCCACTCTCTGTAGTTCTCTCTATATTACCACTAACAAAGTAGACGAGGCTGGAGCTGTCATTTGTGTAGGTGAAGCAGCACATCGTGTGTAACCTGACTGACTGAAACACAGAAGAAATCTATGTTGTTGACTCTGATAAAGATACAATAGTATTTGTGAGGACTACATTTAATAGATAGCTTGTTTATCATTGTTAATCTACTAGATAATTTGAAATATAGCTATCTAATTTTTGATGCTGTAAAACTCTTTCAAGAGAACTTCACAGATTCACAGATTCACAGAACATTTAAGGTTGGAAGGGACCTCTACAGATCATCTAGTCCAACCTTCCTGATCAAGCAGGCGCACTTACAGCATGTGGCACAGGGTGGCATCCAGGTGGGTTTTGAAGCCCTCCAGAGAAGGAGACTCCACAACCTCCCTGGGCAGCCTGTTCCACTGCTCTGTCACCCTAACAGTAAAGAAGTTCCTCCTCACCTGGAGACGGAACTTCTTATGCTTCAGCTTGTGGCCATTACCCCTTGTCCTATCGCTGGCCACCAGTGAAAACAGCTTGTCCCCTTCCTCCCTGCATTCTCCCTTCCTGAACTTATACATATTAATCAGATCCCCTCTGAGCCGTCTCTTCTCCAGAGAAAACAGGCCCAGCTCACTCAGCCTCTCTTCATACGAGAGATGTTCCATTTCCTTAATCATCCTGGTTGCCCTTCTCTGGACCCTCTCGAGAAGCTCCACGTCCCTCCTATACTGGGGAGCCCAGAACTGCACACAGTACTCCAGGTGCGGCCTCACCAGAGCTGAGGAGAGGGGCAGAATCACCTCCCTTGACCTGCTGGCAACACTCCTCCTGAGGCAGGCCAGGATCCCATTGGCCTTCTTGGCCACGAGGGCACACTGCTCACTCATGGTTAACTTAGTGTCAACCAGGACTCCCAGGTCCCTCTCCGTGGAGCTGCTTTCCAGCAGGTCAACCCCTAATCTGTACTGATGCCTGGGGTTATTCCTCCCCAGGTGCAGGACCCTGCACTTGTCCTTATTGAACCTCATGAGATTCCTCTCTGCCCAGCTCACCAGCCTGTCCAGGTCCCTCTGGATGGCAGCACAGCCCTCCGGAGTGTCGGCCACTCCACCCAGCTTGGTGTCATCTGCAAACTTGCTAAGGGTGCATTCCGTGCCCTCGTCCAGGTCATTGATGAACAAGTTGAACAGTACTGGGCCCAGCACTGACCCCTGGGGGACACCACTGGCCACAGGCCTCCAACTGTACTCAGCCCCATTTATCACCACCCTCTGAGCTCTGCCATCCATCCAGCCCTCGATCCACCGCACCGTGCACTCGTCTAGTCCACTGTCCCGGAGCTTCCGTAATTTCATCTTCAAAGAGAAGATGAAATTTAATCTTATGATACGGACTAAAATAGGAACAACACAGAGTGACAATATCAAAAAATATTCACCACCACATAGAATGGGATCTGAAGTCCTCTGAAAGTAAAAAAAAAAAAAAAAAAAAAAAAAAAGAGAGAGTGATTTAATTCAGATTTGAGATCTGATACCTAATTCTTGTTCTGAGAGCTTAAATAGAAGTCAAGGGGTACCAGACTTCATATTAGCCCACTTAAACAGGGTAAAATTCATTTTCTGACAGGCAAATTATTATCATTAAATCCTAAAATCCTATGTGGGAAGACTATGATGTTAGGAAAATTTGTACTATTAAAATAGAAATATATGTGGAATCTGGTACCTCTTAGATAAAAGAGTATGGCAAAATATGGACTCCTTTGATCTGATGCTAAATTAATCTGTAAAATTTATTGGAAATGGAATTTTGAATAGATTTTAGAGGGTAATAAATGTGGAAAGGGAGACATGAATATAAACTTCCTTTATGTATTGGAATTCACTTGAGAATTTTCATGTCTCTGGCTTTGATATGTACTTCCTTTTGCAGAATATCATTAGGAATCCACATGCATAACTGCCTCAGGATCTCAGTTTCATTTTTTCTCAAGAATATTTTCCCTCAATTGCTATGTGATGACAGGTGCTGCAACAAATCATATAAGAAATATGTTAGAAATCAGAGAAATTTCCAAATGCTATCATTCTTAAGGAATAAATGAATTCTTGTGTTTTTCACACAATATGCAAAAAGTAATAGAAACAGAAAATTGTATATGACTTTGCATAAAGTTAGCTATAAATTTATCTTTCTCTTTTACTTTGAAATTGACATTTCAGAATTTCTCCTGAAAGATTACTCGACTAATCAAGCAGCTAAATGTTACTTTGTTGAGGATGGTTATTTTTGGATATCTTTATGGACAATGCTCTATGAACTCAGAAGATGAAATACAGCTCTAATAAGAACAAATTTATGAAACATTTTTTGGTCTGAAAACCTTATTTAGAAATTCGTTTCAATAAGGGTTGTAGTTAGTCAAATGTCTGCTCCATCTCTCAGTACTTCTTACTAATTGATATAGATATTCCACTGCTTATTGTGTTGCTCACTCTAACTATGAGTCTACTTGTAAATAAAAAGTTTTGAATCCATTCTCAGACCTTAAGAAAATTGGCTGATACACATTTTGTTAAGGATAGCTTATTGGAGAGTCTGTAGGCTGTGGTTGAGAAATCTTTGGATACAACCCAGCACCAATTATTGTAGGACAGAAACATGCCAGACTCCAACAAAGATTGTGTACAATTATGTATCAGTGCTTAATCGGAATTGTTTACTTTACCAATGTAAATGTAACACCTTGCCCCCTGCCATATATGTGAATATTCCCAATAATTATCTTCAGTTACATAGATTCCAGCTGAGAGCCCCTGTGATTAACACTACTGATCCTCATAGATATGAATCCTAATATATATTTGGGATCTGCAGTATGCCTAAGGTTACATAATACCCTAGCCAATAGAGATAGTGACTTATGAAAATATGAAAATATGTAATTCATTTGATGCATGAAATAATTTAAATACTGCCTACAAATAATGTGATAAAAAATCACATATGACTAAATAGCTCTATATTGTATAATTACTTAGACATTGTAGTTTGAACAACCTTTCCTCTTTTACCTGGAATATGCAATATGAGGAAGAATGGGTAAGGGGATTGTTCTAATAGTCTGTACAATCCCCTTATTAAGATGCAAATAAAAATACAAGCTTCATAGGCTAGGTGGTAATTCTATCAAGACAGTCAGGTATAAATGAGAAAGAATCAGAATAATAACAAGCTGTAAATTTGCACTGACTTTTGACAAGACTAGACAACAGAGGAAAGATCTATAAGGAAAGAATATTTTTAAAGAGCTTTGAGGAAAGAAACAGGATTGAACATTGTTTGAATTCACTTAGTTTGCAACAGAAGATCTAGAAAAGAAGTTCCTAAACAAATTCTTGAAAAATATGAAAATGCCCATGAAACTTCTATAAAAAAAAATACTCCCTAATTGTTTTATTTGATGAAGGAAATTGAAAGCAATTTTTCTATAATTGCTATGACAAAAAATGATACTGTAGTTGACAAGAAATTTCTTAGACCATTAGACAGAGGTAGTAGATACTGGAGGAAAAAAAAAAAGAAAAAAAGAAGAAAAAAAAAAAAAGCTTATACATTTTTAAAGACTAGATACCTTTCTTCTTCAGCAAACATCATATACATGAAATATCTTTAGGAGACCAAAATCCCTTTTCAGGATTGCAGAGTATCAGTTAATCAATCCCCTGTTATAAATTCCAGATCTTATGAAGATAGAACTTGTGCTAGCTTCTACAAAATGCCTCCCATACGATAGTCAGGTAGTTTCCATACAGCACCATTCTGACTTGCAGAGAAAACTTTTCAGCTGTATATTCCATTGCACATAGGGCCATTGCATGGGCTCCTGACTTTTCAATCAATACTGTTATGTGAATCCTCAGGATGTGCAAAGTGACAGGAAAAGCAAGATTAGGTGTAGTAATAATAATAATCATTTACAGGATATAACTTTATTCATCTGTGAAAATGCTGATTCCACTCTTCACATTCAAAGAGACCCCTGAAGAGGTAACGGTGATATAAAAAGAGATTTAATATCATATGAAATTCTGTGTAAACAGCAATTTTGAACATATCACATAAAATACTTGGTAAACAGCAATTTTGAACAACTCAAAATTTGTATATCAATCTAGGCTCACAGTTTAAAAAAAAATATATATACATTGCTTAGATTGTTTTCCCAGTGTCCTAGTTGTTTCCCAGTGTTTCCCAGAAAACAAAGAGCATAGAATATACAAGCACTGAATTCATGACAAATTCATGATTCGCATCTCAGTGCGCACATATATATTATTCCTTCTTGAATATATTTGCAATTTCTCTACTTGTTATCTGTACAATATAGCGGATATCAGTCTTCACTAATTTAATTAATGTATAAAATCATCAATGTTTAAGTATGTGTAGGTGCATGTGCCATAAAACATAACAAATGTACATTATAGGACATGAATGTGTAATCACACATTTATAAAATTCATATTATGTCATTTTAGGCATCAAAAATTAGTTTTTTTAAAGTGTTCTTGAACTGCTTCCAAATGTAGTGGAAATAAATTGGCATATGTCACAAGCTGATTTTTTTTCTGTCTTAATATAGATGGAGACAGGCGGTGCCCACCTCTACATTGACTATAGCTAGGTTAGACCGAGTGTTTAAATAATCACATAGTATATTAGGACAGAATCTAATCTGGCACTGCGACCACTTTATAGTAGACATATAATACCTAATACATAATATCTAAATTTGACTAAATTGATCTAGCTCTAATGTACATAAAAAGTGCATCACAGCAGAAATATGAGTGCAAGTTTTTGTTTTCATAAAGACACATTAAAGAATGTTGGCTCTTTCAAACCAATGGAATTGAATTCACTGTCATTCTCATTTTCTACACCAGCTGAAGGTCTATATTTCTTTGTGTATATGCATGGTAATTGTAGCTAGAGCACAATTCCACAAAGACTCCCATGCATGGCATTGCCAATGACACCAAAAGTCTCACATGTAAGATATCCTGGCTTAATTGCTACTTCAGCTGATGTAATTATTCTTAATTACTGTCCTGATTTGGGTGGGGGGAAGACTGGAAGTAATATTGGGAGCATGTACAGTGTCACTTATTCTCATTTCTGATCTGTGTTTGTTTATCTATCAAAATATATCTTCAGGATGGAAATAGAAAAATGGAATTAGCTTATTATTTACTGAGTTCTGTTGGTCATACAGGTGAAGGATTTCAGCCAGTACTGGATGGTCATGCAGAGATATTAATATGGCTTGTTGAAGCTGTTATATCAGGGTTAATCTGATAAAGCTCTCAGGATGGGGATACTTTTTATCCTATTGACACAAAGTATTAAAAGATTGTCACAACTTCATGCACATGTCATCTACAGAAGAGCTACTGCTGAGGGTCAGGAGAGTAGTAAGGAAGAGCTAGAAAAAAAAAGTCTTAGCTGTAATAGTCAGTCAAAGCAGAGAAAGTTAAGGTAATGGGTTATTCACAAGGAATTTTGTTTTCTCAGAGAAAACAAATAAAACAAAAAGTAACTATTTTTCCCCTTCCTCAGTTTTCAATAAGGAATGCTACTGTAAACAGTAGCATGAATACAGACATGGTCTGAAACTATCAAAAACATCAATTAAATGTCAATGGTGCTAAATAATGTGTGTTTTTTTTTTTTTTAATTACAAAACACTTCGTAACTGTAATCTTCATAATATAAGGATATGGCTAAATATGTACTTATTTTAAGAGGCAATTTTTCTAGATGATTTCACGTAAAGATTTAGTAGACATGTGATTCCTATATATTTAATATTGGTCTTGAACTTAATATCTCACCTGACTTAAGTGACAGGTGGACAGAAAATTAAAGATATCCAGTGTATAATCAGGAACTCTTTTATACTGTTTTTGTTTCTATTATTGTTATTTTGCTGTAGGACTACAAGTCTTTCAATGCTCTCAGTTCAAACTGTAGAGAAGTCTTTCTTCCCTTGACCTCTTTTCTTTGTACAAGAAAAAGCGCTTGAGAGATTAGGTTTTACCATAATGAAAATGTTCTTCATCATAGGCAAGTCATAACTTACACCACAGACAAATCATAACTTATCAAGTACAAAATAAAAAGGAAAAGAAGCTCTTGATTAATAATTTATATCCTAAAAATATAAGCTGAAATCAAAGAATTACATATTTTCATTTGTTCTTTTCTTTTTAGATGGCTTTGTTCCTCTGCAATGACTTTGAGGGGACACAGTACGATACAGTGTTAAATAGTTCAAAAGTGACAGAATACTATTTCAGGACAAACAGATAGACTCCTTAGCCAACACTTTCCATAACTTAGATTGTCTACTGAAGACCTAGAAATATTCAGAAGAATCACCTTTTCTCTTGGAAGAAGGCCATGTTGCTCTGTTGACGGAGGTAGAACATGTGGTACTGAGACTTGGCCTCTAGATCATTTAGTCATTTTAACTTTCATGTGATGTGATTCTAGCTGATCATATCCTTGAGATATTATTACTATCACTGTTCTTTGTTTGCTTTACACTTATGCTTAAGAGTCTCAAAATAGAGCTAGGGTCACTTGTGAAGGGCAGTATATAATGTAGTAGAAGCCAGTGCTCAGTACTTGAATTGGTTCTCATGGACAATTAAAATTGGTCAACTTAAAGGAATGAGACCAGGAGAATATGGGATACAAATATAGAAACTTCCTAGATGAAATTCCTGCAAACTAATTTTAGGCTCTTCATTTATGAGGTATTCTCATTTGTTTGAAGTCCCTTTTACTCAGAAGTGAAAGAGAAGAACCTCTTACAAGCAATTCACAACATTTAAGAATGAAGAAGCAGTTTCTGACCTAGGATTTATCTACCTGTTTTTTGATAGACATCACAGCATGACCTAATATTTTGGTCACCTAATCCTCCCCATCAAGACTGTTTAGAGCATTTGGTATTTTTCTGCCCAATCATACATCGGAATTTCTTTTATGGAAAAGAACCAGAGCATCTGCTAGTGAATTTTGCATTGTCTTGTCTTCTGGTCCATGGATGCATGACCGGGCAGAGTGCAAACCCAGAGGTGGTGGGCAATACAACTGCAGCACAAGCAAGGTAGAATGAACTAGGTCCTATCCAACAACACAACAATTTTGAGCCATGTTTCCCACCATATTTTTCTTATGAAGTACTTTGATTAACTGTGCCTTGCTATTGGTACTGGTTCAGTGAATCAGAGGTTTTCTTTTTTTTCTTTTCTTTTTTTTTTTTTTTTTTTTTTTTTTTTTTTTTTTGCCTTGTCTCCCCAATATTTCTTCATTTAATGTTTCTTCATATAATAATTTAAAGAATGAGAAAATACTTCTGAAGTTTGAGTCAAGTCTGTATAACTTACATATTTAAATATGTAGAGATGCATTATTGGAAGTAACTCAAAAAATTAAAAGTACCTCCTCATCAAGAAATTAGAATACATCTGCTTATTCTTTTGAAATGCTACCATTAAAGCATTTGGTAAAACTTCAAAAGTCCGTGTAATCTAGATCACAAACTTGGCAGTAAATTGCACAATACAAAGTATTTACAGTTTAATAATAATTAGAGAAATGATATGGAGATTGAATTCCCTATATTAATTATTCTTTTTATTTGAATAGGCATGCAGCTATGTATTTACTCAGTGAGAAGGTAATGTTGTGTCTCAGTCATTCATATTAGCTCAGGTTTTACGAGCTAAAATAAAGAAATGAAAGGGAGGGAAATTAAATGCATAAGAAGTCCACTTTTCTGTAAATTATTAAATACAGATGGGAAGCTCCTACACCATAACAGATGGCCAGCAACTACAAACAAATTAGCATATAGACAACCATTACTGAATTCAATTAAATGTGAATCTAAATATTAATTAGGATTTAAAGGCAATAGCATAAGCGAATAAATTGCATGTTTCTGTAGCACAGGGAAATCTGATTACAGAGGAGGGGTATATTGTCAGTTACATTTGAATTTGACACACTAATTACAATATGAGTCACATGCAACTCTAGCATGGAGAATATCTTATTTTATGTGCACTCTGTACTGTGGTGTGTTCTAATCTATAACTGCTCAGTGGGAACTGACCTAAGACTTGAATTAATGAAGATTTTTTTTTTAATTCCTAGCTGCTGTCTAGTGTTTCAAGGTATTTCTAAGATTAGTTCCAATGTATTGGCAAATACTCTAAAATATTAATGTATTTACCCTCATAAACCTGTTTTGTGTCCCCAAAAGCAATGCATCTGTTTGCCATATTTTAGTTTGCCATATTAGTTTGCCGTATTTTAGTTTGCCATATTTTAACATTAGAAGAGTACATTCTTTCTGCATAGATTATAGCAGTCTGATTGAACAAAAATCTATGGAGATTATAGAGATATATGCTAAAATCAAATCCAAGCCAGTTTTGTATCCTAATGACTTATTAAAGAATATGTTAATTTGGAGAAACATAAGCTGTCATGTAAGCACTTGCATGTTTAAAATGTACCTTTATCAGTTTTTAATGTTTCTCTTTTAATTATTAACATTAAAAATAGCTGTTACCTGGCTAAGAAATGCTAGCCTTGTGGTTGATTATTTTGCCAAATATTTCCAGAGCAAAGGGGAACAATTTTCTTGGAAACAAGTGTTGTAATAAAAGATATTTGTTACCGTCCCTATTCGGGAGGACTAATGCTGCTTTGGATGAGCTGCATCAGTGTATCCATGGGATTATATCTTATGTGCCTCAAGTTAAACCACTAATGCAGTCATTAGAATTAGCTTGGCTGTTTTTTCCTGTTGCTCACAGAGTTCAAACAGCTATTCAGGTGCTCAGTGGAAGCATGCTGAAAAGGGGAGGCAGGAACTTCTTGCAAAGGGGCAGTAATGAACTGGAGCTAACACCTTTAAACACCCATCTGATTGAACAAAGGTGTTCCTTTGCTCATCTGTCCTTTGCTCCAAAGGAACTCCAGTTTCCCTGTCCAAGTCCCAGCTGTTCTCTAATTCCAGCCTCCACTGCTTCCCATATCAAATTCTAGACCATTCAATCATTTTTTTAGTATTGTCATGATGACTTCCATTCCTGTTCTGTTTCAGTTAAAAAGCAGCTCCGATCAAAAAAATGTTTCACAGAGTTCAGATTTCAGGGGTTAAAAATGCTTTGCGATGAACAATGTGACCTCTCTGTATCAAGAAGACAGCTGATCATATCTTCATGCTCAATACCTCAGCATTTTCACTGTCTTCCTCTTGTGCATATGTAAAAGTGAAAGTATAGCTGTAACTAAAGGTGACAGTAACAGTTTTTTTTAATATTCATTTTTCTGCCTAGGAATAGCAGCACCCCAATCTTTCCTTCTTTTTTCCACGTCTTCTCTTGGACACAAGTGATGGATGTCAAGGAGAAATATCAGAGAACCATAGCTCTAAGTATTAGACTTTTTTTCTTATTCTGAGCAATCCAGCTTCCATTTTATGTAAAGTTTGCAATTTCTTGGTCCATAATGCAGAGAGAATACTGAAGCCTTTAATACAGATACTATTGCCATTTCTTCTTGCTCTTTGCTGAGCTAAACCAAATTTATTTGCTTCTATAGTTGAAAGTTTCATTAATCAAACAAAGTTCTGTTGTTTTCACACAGGAAATTTGTAACAGATTTACTGCACATGATTTCCAAACTCTAAATAAGCCCACTCTATACACACCCTATATTTCAATCTCTTTTTGCATTTTTTTTTGTGTTTCCCTTAGCAGTTAAAAAAGCCTATTGGACTTTAGTGCAAAATCAATAGCAAAACCAGACAAAAAATGTCAACTGAGTGGAAGATGGACAGAGCTCTGGAATCAATCTATATAGCAATTTTTTCACTTGTAAATATCTGAGGTTGCATTATTTGCCTGGTGTTAGAACAGTTTGAAAGAACTTTCAAACACACATCTTTCTTTTTTTCAGATAAATGAATTCACCATAATATTCTCCTTATTTATTTGTTTTTATACAAGCTGAATACATCCAAATAATCATCTTCCTTTCCCCCGCCAAAAAAAAAAAAAAAAATAAAAGCACTAAAATATTTCTCAGGTAAGGAAATTATTACAGTGCTACACTTTATTTATATATGAAACTGGGAAGATATATGTATGTATACATCATTAAGAGAAAATGGATATAGATGACTTGGAAATGTGGAATTTCTCTTTCCTGGTCCACTAGAGCCAAATCTGAGTGGACTGTAAGACCCAAGTGATTTCTCCCTTTTCAGTCTGCCAAATGGGAAGCAGTCATTGTTCCCTATTTCCAGTTTCATCTAGAAGTCTGCTGGACCATTTGAAGTCTTGCTGGGAAGACTACTCATGTCTTCCCCGCATATATCTACACAAAACACACATATACATGAGAAATTCAAATGGACTGATCCTCTTATCCACCAGCTAATCAGGCTCACAGTTTTCTAGCAGATCTCACACAAATGAACATTCACAAACGAATGAGATATGTGCATCTCTCCAGAAGATAGCCCAGACCTAGAGTTCTCCCAACAGCTGTCTTACAGACCTCTTGTACTGCTTTCTGACTCATTTGGCTTGAATAATTGGAAGAATAATTTTATATGACAGTTTTTAAGTGATATTTTCAGAATTATAAATTCTAAGATGAGATTTTAAAGGAATCACTGTGAAACAAAGTATGACTGAGCAATATTAAGACAGAACTCATACTGAAAGCTGAACTTGGGGATTTTTTAGCCTGAAATGCACATCTCCATGCTATTATGCAGTTTTCAAATCCCAGCTCTTCTTTTGAAGGTCACATTATTTTAAAGGGAATCAATAAAGGGCAACTTCTGAGTTAGTGTTTTCCTCAGTATATCCTGAACAATTCTTAAGCAATATAAAACTTATAGGAAGCTGTCCTTAGATGACCATAGGTATCATCAATTTTGAAATTCATAAAAAAATAAAAAATGTATTCATAAATAGTCTCCTAAGTGCAGTGTTTCTCCATGCTGTACACCCTAAAACAATGAAAAATTGGTACTCAGGTTTTTGATAAATAGCAAAGACAAAACTGTTCACCAGCTCTTCCAGCACAAGAATGGAATGAAGTTAGTAAGTTAGTCATAAGATCTAACCTGCTTAGCATGGAAGTAGCCTGACCAGCAAACAGGATAAATCAAAGAGAAGAGACTCAGAATTTTACTAGGAGCATGTAGTTATCACTCCGGTGAAAATGGAATTCAGTACTTGAAATGAATGGCATCCTGTGATCCCAGAGGATAACTAAGAACTTTTTTGCCTTGTTGGACTGCTTATGTAGTTGACTGACATAAGTAGTCAATGGAAAACAAAATAGTTATTAAGTAAGGACGAGAAACAAGTCCTTGATCATGTCCTTTCAGAAAATTACATATTACAGAATCATTAAAAAGTTAAGGTCGGAAGGCATCTGTAAAAATCTTCTACTCCAACTCCCCACTCAAACAGGGACATCTAGATAACATTGCACAGGATCTCATCCAGTGAGTTTAAAGATCTCCAAAGGAGGCTTGATAACCTTTCTAGCCAGCCTGTTTCAGTGCTCTGTAAAGAAGTTTTACCTTGGTAAAGTCACCATGCCTACTGCTATATAGAGGTCTTGTGCTTTCCTACCTTGGTGGTCTTATTTAGTCTACCAGCATTCATATAATTGAATTGTCCTTTTGTCTTTCACCTATGCTACATTTTGCACCCTTTCTCCCTGTGAATTCTCCTGTGAATTCAGAACTACTACTGAAACTACTGAAATGGTTATTTTTATTGTTGTTTTCGTTGGTTTTTTTTTTTTTTTTTTTTTTNTTTTTTTTTTTTTTTTTTTTTTTTTCTACTCAGGCTTCAGGAAAACAAGAGCAAGAACTGGAGAGAGACACCTTTGACTGGGGGTGCAAGGTGGGGAAATTTAAAAGAAAGGATTTTTATTGTTTCTTATAGTGAACACAGCTTGATAGCATCCCTACATAATCTTCCAGTAATTGCTTTGGAATCATGTATTCATGACAGCATGGAACTCTAACTCACTGCATAAGGTCTCATCCGGAATATCACCTTACCTTGGGAATAGCCATAATTCTCAAGCTGTGCTTGACGTGCTGTAATCTCAGCACCCTTCCCTCCTTATCGTTCAGAGAGGGTGAATCTTTCATTTCTTGGACATGTACTACAAGCACTGTATTACTGTGTTAAAAGAGTATTAGCACAGTTTTAGCGATTCAGGGAAATAAAATAAAATAAAATAAAATAAAATAAAATAAAATAAAATAATAAAATAAAATAAAATAAAATAAAATAAAATAAAATAAAATAAAATAAAATAAAATAAAATAAGGCAAGCAAGATGGCAGAACTATCATATCATGAGTGCATGATGTTTACTGATTTGCTCTGTATATATTATGTTTTTTCATAGTGTTCTTTAACACTGAGATCATACTGAGAACATGATGAAATTTGCAGTAGACTGAGAGTAAGATGTTTTGTCCTAGGTTTCGGTAAATCACAGAATCACAGAATGGTTAAGGTAGGAAGGAACCTCTAGAGATCATCTAGTCCAAATTCCTTGCACATGCAGGGTCACCTAGAGCACATGGCACAGGGTGGCATCCAGGCAGGTTTTAAAGATCTCCAGAGAAGGAGACTCCAAAACCTCTCTGGTCAGCCTGTTCTAGGACTCTGGTATCTTAACAGTAAAAAAAAAAAAAAAAAAATCTTCCTCAAATGGAGACAGAAATTCCTCTGTTTCAACTGGGCCAGTACTGTCACTGGCCAGCACGGAGGAGAGTTTGAACCCATCCTCTCTACCTTTTCCCCTCAAGTTCTTATGCATATTGGTCAGATCTACTCTCAGTCTTCTCTAGGCCTCTAAACAGGCCCAGCTTGCTTAATCTTTACTCATGAGATAGATGCTCCAGTCCCTTAATCATCTTTCTCACTTGTCGCTCTCTAGAAGCTCCACATCCCTCTTGTACTGGAGAGCTACGATACTTCAGGTATACGGATGGACACACAATGCTCCAGGTACGACCTCAGTAGAACTGAGTAGAGGGGCAGGATCCCCTGTCTCGACCTGCTGGCAACACTCCTCCTGATGCAGCCAGGATCCCATTGGCCTTCTTGGCCATGAGGGCACACTGCTGACTCATGGTTAACTTGGTGTCAATCAGGACTCCCAAATCCCTCTCTGTGGAGCTGCTCTCCAGCAGCCAACCCCTAATCTGTCCTTGTGTCTGGGATTACTCCTCCCTGGGTTCATGACCCCACACTTGGGAGTCATGGGGAGCGGCTGCACAATAACCTCACCAGTTCTCCTGGATACATCTCATCCAGGCCCATAGATTTTTGGGTGTTCACTTGCCTAAATAATTCCTAACCCAAAATGCTAAAACAGGAAAAAGTTTGTCTTGTTTGGATTTGAATGAAGTGTAAAAGATGTTAGTAAGTGAAGACAAAATACTTTCCATATAAAATAGTTCTAGGCACATAGATTTTCTGATATCTTCCTATATCTTTATCAATTTTTGATAATACAAAGCCATATTCTTGCATTTCACATAAGACCTTTCTCCAATTAGTTTCCAAGATACGTGACTCCACATCAATCTTACTAGACTATTAGCAGAAATTGTTGCTCATACTCATTTACATTTGAGCTAATTCTATTTCCATAGATGTTAGCCATATAGTGTGTATACTTGTATATATTTCTCCATTAATGTGTCTGGTATC
Source organism: Nothoprocta perdicaria (assembly GCF_003342845.1). Lineage (NCBI taxonomy): Eukaryota > Metazoa > Chordata > Aves > Tinamiformes > Tinamidae > Nothoprocta > Nothoprocta perdicaria. Next base: position 628,117 of record NW_020456076.1, on the reverse strand, counting down.
TACAAGAATATCAGTATGAGATTTCATCAAAATACTTTTTATTTCCGATTTCCACAAAATAAAAGCCTCTGTAAAATATATTGTTCCTACTTCTTATATAAATAGACATATGAATGAAAGAGGAAAATAAAAGGAATGACTTTGTAAAGTGATCTTTATTGCATGATTTTGCCAAAAGACAAATTATTAATCTCACCTAAATCTTAATCAAGAAGAATACAAGGATCTTTATCATTTTTAAAATTTATTCATTTTCTGAAATAAAACAAGATGCTTTTATTAGTGAAGATCTTTTTTTTTTGCTTGCTCTATGATAATTGCTCTATGATAATTGCTTCTTTAGAGCTTTACAAACATTGTAGCTTTTGAAATTATGGTTTAGATATGTTAAAATATACATATGTATGTCATATTTTCCTATTCTATCTTTTTTTTTACTGCAGTTCATTTTAGCCAGAGAACTCTGAGACGCTATTCAATTTGCTGTAAATTGCATTCTAATCTGAATTTTCTAAGATCATTTAAATTCACTTCTATATTCATTTAAAATGGGATTGTTATCCTTTAGAAAATCTCCTAATACATTTACAGACCTTATTTGAATACAGTAATTCTGACAGTAGAAAGATGTGATATGAAACAATGAAAAGAAATGTACAATAAAATTCTATAAAAGAAGAAAAGCAGGAAAAAACCTTTACATTAGGATTTTACTATAAAAAATAAGAAAAGAAAAGACTAAATTTGTGATACTTTTTGTTGCCTCAGGAAGTTTTGCATTATTGGTTTTTTAAAAGTGCGAGCACTTACTTTTTACTATTGAAATGATATGTTTTCTGGCTCAGGCTGAAATTTTACTCATTTCACATTTATTGCAGCCATAGAACACAGATGCCTAACTTTTGTAAGTGGTTGATTTATCACTAGAGAATTATGAGTCTGAAAAAACTTACAGTGGTATGATGTAGGAGAAACAAAATAAGTGGAAGTGGTATGGATGTTGCTTCACCTGATGGGTAAACATGGTTTTTCTCTGTTGGTAGTGTTTTGTTTTGTTTTCCCTGTGTTTGTGTTGTTTGTTTGTATTCTCTGCTTTAGTTGCTATACTCATATTTGCAGTAAGTTCATATCCTTATATGTATGTTTATATTGATAAGTCTTGATAACTATTGATAGTTAAACTATCTAAGTAGCAGTCAAGCAAATAGATAAAGTATCTAAACAGGAGTCTGCACCCTGTCACCTGAGGAAAGCAGGTCTTTAGTAAAGAAAGATAAGCTGAGAATTTCAGATTGCCCTGCACTATTGCAGAAAAGGAATCAGGGTTCCGTAATCCTGATACAACCACAAACAGTTGTATCCCAAAATCTCCCTTGTCTGTGAGTAATTTTTTGTGATGTCTTCCCTGCGTGAGCAGGGCGGTTGGACTAGATGACCTCTGAGGTCCCTTCCAACCTTAAGCATTCTATGATTCTATGTCAATTGCAACAATAGATTTAGTGCTTGTTACAGAAGCTTGTTATGTTAAATAAGTGAAAATAAATATGCTCTAAACAGATAAGATGTTTAGCCTTTCTAAAAAAAGTCATTATCTTTTCTTAATCTTTTCTGAATGTGAAAGATACGGACGGGGTTACACCAAAAACTATACCCTGAGGCTACTTTTTAAATAATTAGGAGTGGATTTTTTTTTTTTTATCTAGTTTACATTTAATATGACCAAGTACTTAATCATTTGCTTGTTTTTAAGCTAAGCATTGTTATCAATACAAATACCCATATCGTTAATGAACTCTGACAATAAATTTAAAAACAATGCAATTTCTGCAGTGTGAAAAGTGAAACTTGGTACTGCAAAAGAGCAGTCCCATGTAGAAGCTGCCATAAGAAGGAAAATGTAAAACAATGCAAATAAAATCTCTACATTTGTTATCTCAATGAGTGTTGGAGAAAGCTTTTCTCCTCATGGAGGTCATGCCATGGCTGAGTCAGCATGCTCACAGTAGCACTACTTTACAGAATTGCCTCCATTGTGCTCCTATTTCCCTCAGGCTATGTCTGCTTTATGTCCTTCTCACTTTCTTTCTGTTCCTCCAAAATTTTGGGAGTAAAGTGAAAAGACATAACTCCACAGATGCTACATCTTTTTCTTTAACTTCAGTAAGGAAATATCTCCCAAGAAGCATCTGACTTGAATACAAGGGTAGAGTATAAAGTCAAATGAGAAAGACAGTGGAAATGAAAGAAAGATGCTATGTTTCTGGGAGAAGATGTGGGAGCTGGAAAGTTGGGAGAATGGTGACAGAAGTGGCTTTACAATGAAAATGAAAACTCAGTAGTTGTTCTCTTTCCCCAAACTCAAACTGACTTTCACCCCTCCACCACATTTAGGAAATTATTATATGTTGGATGATTTCAAGAACATTTCAAGAAAATGGCCTGCTGAGGATAAGCATAAACATTTTTTGTTTGTGTAAAGTGTTCTGACTTATTTCATTGCAAAAAAGTTCAGGCAGAATTAGGCTTTAGTCCAAACCAGATACAAACATGTCAAATTGAAATCAGGGAAATAAGACTAAGCAAAAAAAGTGAACTGAGGTCATAAGGATATAATGAGGCAATTAACTGGTATTGTTGTGTTGGAACAAAACTATAGAGGTGGAACTTTAATGGTACAGTTTGATGCCTGAATGTGGCTGTGCAGCTATGAGACTAGCCTCATACTTTCCAAGTGCTGGTCATTGATGCTGTGGTCAGATGGCTGTGGTAGACAGGGACACTGAATCCAGGCTCTTCAGCTGCCAGTATTATCTATTATCAAGTTTTCATTCAAAAAGTATTGTCTGCAAGCATTAGAATTATTAAAAGAAATTTTATTTGTATTTATATGTGTCTTTTTTGCTGGAAGGATCAACAACAGTTCATTTCACTAACCAAGCCAGAATAGATTCCACTAAAATCCCCAACTTAATTTAAGAGGAAGATTAAGGCTTTTCTGCTGTGTGGTTTTGTAAAAGAATCATAAGCTCAATGAAAATAAATTGTTATGTTAAGTTGCCATAGGCTTTTCATCAAGAAGTTCAGAAGAAATTCAAAGCTTAAAGACTCTGATCAGAAAAGGGAAAATATGTTTTTACTCCCCTTTTTAGGAAAAAAACTCTGACAAATGAATATTTTTGTCATTTCTTTCTCTTTTCTCTTGCCTATGTATCTCTCATCTGTAAGACATTTTTCATACATATATTAAAAAGTGTATATAAATGCCATTTAAAAATAGATTTCCGCTAGCTTTTTTTTTTTTTTTTTTTTTTGTTTTATGCCACAACAGACTGAATGTAGACATAAGAAAAAATGCGTGTTCTCATTGTTTCGAGGTACAGAGTTGGGTTGGAAGCCATGTTACTTTTTTTTTTTTTTTTTTCCCAAATTCACCTGTGTTGTCCATGTTGCATGACAGCATGCATTACTCCATGAAAGCCCTGGGAGGGGGTCCAGAAGGGTAGATTTCCAAGAGTCATCCACGCAACTCTTTTTCACATGCAGGAAACGACTTTGATATAGAGTTTTTGCTCCTTAGAATATAAATTGACATATGGTTTTTGTCTTCATTAAATGGAAAACTTGAACACAGCACTCATTGGCAACCAAGATACTCAATACTTCCCAAAATGAAGTCAGTGCCTTGAAGAGTAGGACCTCTTGGACTATATGTCTTTATGGTTAGGTAGCAGTAAACTATTCATATATGTTCCATATATGTGATTGTGGAAAAACAAAATCCATTTTAGTAAATTTTTATTTAGGTATCTGATCCGTGTTGTGCCCAGCACTTTTATTCTCAAAGTTAAATAGTTCTGCAAATCTTATGTAGATAGCAGTGTTAGTAGCAATGTATAATCTTGAATTCCTAGAAAAGCTATTATTCCGCAAATGTGAGACAGACAGAAAGAAAAGCATGCAACCCACTGTTGTGGAAAAGAGGTAATTTAAGCTGTTTGATATGTATTGGTTTGAATACATCATTGTTTTTCTTGAAACAGTACATTGAAACATCAGCCTTACCAATGCTTAGTTAGAGAGAAGTAGAATAAAATTATATGGGCCAAAGCCTCTGAATCTTCCATATACTCTAGCATATTATGTAGGACTTACAGGTACATGACAGTTTGTATTTTCTTTGAAATATATTTGAGAGCTGTCAACCAAATTTGTGTGCTGTACTACTGTCTTTATGTGTGATTCTGCTATATAATTTAAATGTTATGGCAAATGCTCAGTAGAAACCCTTATTTGAAAGGATAAAGTTAAAATAGAGTTAAACAAGTTCTAAAGAAGTTACTGCGGAGAGGGGAGAGGAGAGGAGAGGAGAGGAGAGGAGAGG
>NW_020456076.1:603995-623646 GCF_003342845.1 Nothoprocta perdicaria | reverse complement strand
AGGAGAGGAGAGGAGAGGAGAGGAGAGGAGAGGAGAGGAGAGGAGAGGAGAGGAGAGGAGAGGAGAGATTATTGGTTATACATATGGGCTATACATATATAAATATTTATGCACACTTAATCAACTGTTTTAGGAGATGTTATTATCCTGACTTATTTTCTGCCATTCATATGTGGCAGGAATTTAATAATTAATGTGCAATACAACTAATCTTAAAACACTTACCAGAACTTCTGAGTACTTGATCTGTAGCCAAGGTAAGTCAATCTCAAGGTCAGTGATGGAGCTCATTATTACACTAAGCTGCGTTTAACTGGGATATTGTAAGGAGTCTAAATAGCCATGGTCTGAAGACTCATGAATGCTATCTGGATAATAAAGCTTACTGTAATAACACTAATTATTGATACTAAGTAATAAAGCTTACTAATTATTGATACTAAGTAATAAAGCTTACTGACTTATATTTGGTGATCACTTTATTCCCTCAAATAAATATTTAAGAGTGGAGAAAATCCTTGCCATCATAAGAGTGGAAAAAATGAAATTAATTGGAAGCCTGTTGCTTCAATTATTTTGAAAATGTGATGGTAAAAGAAGAAGGTAAAAGAGAAATAAAACAGTAGAATGAGCATGCATGAAATAATTCCCTCTTCTGGGAAATATATTGATAAAGAAGCAATTGAACAGAGGCTCCCAATTGGACGTGGAAATAAGTAAATAAAATGATGGGTGACTGCCTACAGTAAAATGCTATATTCTATAATGTTAGGGAAAAAAAAAAAAAAGATATAATCTAGCTATGATCATGATACATGATCAGGGAGTTCACAGAGTCCTGGATGAGATAAATGAGGAAGTTCACAACTCCCTGAGATATAATTTCAAATTTTCTTCAACCTCAGGAAGACATTTGATTACACTCTGTTACGTTCCATTGGTCACACATACTGTATGCACTTTCAAGGTTATGGGAAGTAAGGATAGAAACAAATCTGTGTTTTGTTTTTGTTTTTAATGAATACTGAGAGTCTAGATTCCCCATTGCTTGTGAGAAGTACATCCTACGGCAAACTATGATGCCATGAAATGAAATGGGTTCTGAACTCATTTCCTTCCCCACAAATTTCTTCATTTTTTATTCTCCCTCTCACAACCAATATGACTGAAAAGATGAGTTCTGAAGGATTTTAAGTAAAGTCTCACTTTCATTAACATTAGCAACATCTAGGTAAGATAATGTAAAGCCCATGTGCAGCAAACTGAAAGGGTAAACTTGACAATGAAATTTTGAATGTGAAGGATTTCTTTGCCTCAGATCTCTAGTATTCTGGAGATAATAGAGAAAATTTGTCCCATTTCCTTTCTAATGCTCTGTGACCATGCAGAATTATCCCATAAATGATCACACAAAACTTAGTATGTTACCATTTATACACTGGCAATCAACTGGTTTCAGTAACAGTACAAATTCCCTCTGTGAGGGAATTGACAAATTCTGTGAGGGGTTGAAAAAATATGAAACCAGTTAGTATAAAACCAGGCATTCTGTATTAATGGACAGTCATGAGGAAAAGAGGCCTCATAATGATTAAAGAGCATATGAATGGAGAAATGTGATGATAATTAAAATTACATTAAAATAAATTCAAAATAAAATGAAAATACAAGCAGCAAGATAATTGACTCATTAGCCTAGGGTTCTTATTTTCAGTTCCATCTTGTATCTTTTTTAACTGTTCCAAGTTATTTATTCTTCAGATTCTTTTGGAATGTTACTGATTGATGAAACAAACAAAACAAACAAACAAAAACAAAGAAACACCTTAGAAGTTCTAAACTGTGTAATACATGTATTTTTTTCCTTATTCACAAGAAGAGTCAGAAGTAATGAAGCAATTTCTTGGAAAGGAAGGAAGGAAGGAAGGAAGGAAGGAAGGAAGGAAGGAAGGAAGGAGGGAGGGAGGGAGGGAGGGAGGGAAGGAAGGAAGGAAGGAAGGAAGAAGAGAAATATGCTTTTTATCTTCCTGCCCAAGTCCCAGATCTGAAGGAAATGTAAAGAGATTTAAAGAGAATCATTAAATGTTGTATTGATGTACATTTTCCTGTTTCTGCATTTCAGCATAATGCAATAGTTTCCATTCTCAGCTATAGTACTATAAATTCAGAATACCGTACATTAAAGTTTCTATGTAAAAGAAATACCTCAGAGACCTCACAAATAATTATGTATACACAGTTAAAATTGCTGAAATTGTTTTGGATAATATGAATATCTGATGGATAACAATTACATATTTAAGATGCAAAACAATTACCTATTTAAGATACGTAATTACATATATTATCAATTAAGCTCTGTAAAATGGTATATTCATTTTATACTTTCAAGTTCCAAATTTAATAGGATTTTTCCTGAGGAGCTAAATTAATTCTGTACATTTTGTGAAGAATCCTCTTAGTCCTACAATAGTTACACTTCCATTTTGCTTTCTCTCTAGGAAAGAAAAGTAAAAAGAAGGCCTTCGAAGGGAACTTTATATAACCTTAAAAAAATGAGAATGAGAGAGAAAATGGAGAAATGAGAGATATAATGAGACATACTCATTTGAAGACCATACAAGTAATTTCTTTAAAGGAAGAGAACCTATCAGATAATTGACGTAGTTTAGATGGTTGAATGAAGAATCTCATTTACAAGGTAAGTGCACTGCTGTTTTACTGTCACTTATGGTACCTATAGAACGAGTCTAATTAAATGTCAGATAGAATAATTCTGGCCACAATACTGAAATTACTGTATTGTCTTTTCAGCTTGTGCAAAAATTGAAGGAACTCCCATTTATATTAAAATGTGCATCCTTTTGACTTAGGAATTGATAAACTGTTTCAAGTTAGACTGTGCTTCTATTTTATGGTGCTATTTTACTCTGAAACATGTTATCAATTGCAGGATAGCTTGTGCATGTCTCAATACATTCGTGGCCACTCAGCCCTGACTATTGTTATTAGGTGTTTTTATTTCTATTCTTTTGCCAATACTATGTGCATGGTAGATATAAAGTATATCTTCCTTTGTGACAGCTATTTTGTGATGCTTCCACTTGTTAATGTAAACTGAAACTCTGTTGAACTTTCCTTTTTGTAGACATGAGTATAAGGAACATTAATGTTTAAATATTAAAAGTAATAAATTAATTTTGTGGTCTTCCATCTTTTGTATGTACCATAGAAGGTGTTTTCTGTTTGCCCTAGTGAGGTTGCATTTGGAGTATTGTGTCCAGTTCTGTGCTTCCCAGAATGAGAAAGACAGGGAGAGAATGGAGCAAGTCCAGCACAGGGTTACCCAGATGACTGAGGAACAGGAGCATCTCTTGTATCTAGAAAGTCTGAGAGAGCTGGGACCTTTCAGCCTACAGAAGAGAAGAATGAGTGCAAGTATCTGAAAGGAGGTTATCAGGAAGATAGACATCAACTGATAGAATGAGAAGCAATGGGCACAAACGAAAGCACAGGCAACTCCATCTGAACATGAGGAGAAGCTTCCTTACTATGCGAGTGACACACTGCACTGGCACAGGATGCCTGGAGAGGTTGTGGAAATATTCAAAAGCTGTTCAGACAATACTGGAAAACTCACTCTATATAACCCTGCTTGAGCAGAGGAGTTGGACTAGATGATCTCTAGAGGTTCCTTCTAACCTCAACCAGTCTGTGTTTATATAGTTTCATCATTTTTAAGAGTATGCATGTTCTTTAATCTCGAGAATTGAAAATTCTAATGAGTCTCATTCCAGACTGCAGTAAAATGGCTTTGGCATTTGCCATACTTCAAAGGAATTGTGACAACACACAGGTTTCCTTTCTGTAAAAATATGCAGCAATCATTGAGCTTAAAGATACACGACCAGATTGCTTCCAGCCAACATGCATATTGTGTAACATACAATGTTCTAGAGAACAGAAACTGTAAATCTGAACACATGGAGATTTATTAAGGTAGTATGCTCTAAGCACCCAGTTTGTCTGGCTTAAGAAAGTTGCGAAGAGATTGTAAGCGAATGGTGTTTCCAAAACATCTAAGCCTGACTCAAGGTTTATAAGGGCAAATGCTGTATACTGATAGTATTTTAATAAATGCAAGAGGTCTCTGGTTAACGTAATGTCATTCAGTTTGAAACAGTATAAATACTGACTGTTCTTTGTAAAAAAAAAAAAAAAAATTCAAAGCCATGCTATTAATTTGATAGCTTTTAAATATGAGCCCCTGAAATGTGTTTACACTAAAGTCAAAGTCATGTTGCTTATCAGAGGTGATACTCCTGGATATGCTAAAGCTGCTGTAGAAAATCCCCCTGGGAATTTGAGACAGCACGTCATTGAACTGTACTATAATTGCCAATATTCTGAAACAGAGGGATTAACATAAGACTTAAACTGTTGTGTGAGATACGCAGTAAAAAGTCACTGAAGGGATAAAAAATACAATTATATAGTTTGTACATAGCAACAAGAACAATAACAGCAAAAGGCATTGAAAAGGTTGCATTTGCGGTAGTGTCTGCCTTCCTTTATCTGCCATGGAAACTGTGATTCGGGTCTTACTTTCATTGCAGATGTAATTTGAGAATTAACATGCAGCAGGTGTTGTTTTGATAACTTAATCCGTTCTACTAATATTGCTTGTTTGAAAGCTATAGAAATGGGTTTGTATGATTGATCTGTAAGTTTAAGTCAATACTTGTCCATAAATATTCTCAACAATCAGCAGAGCAAAATTCAAAGAAGAAATAAGCCTATAGGAAAAAAAAAAGGTAAAGAAAAAGAATGCAAACTTGTCTTCATCTCCTTGTAAGAAATTTACAAACTTGCTGTGGTACAACCTGTGTTGTACCCTTGGTACAGTGCTCCCTTGGTTACCTGCAACTTGAAATTCACAAGAAAGTGAAAAGTAGAAAAAGGGAAAAGAGGTAAAGAAATAAGGATCAGAAAGTAGATTGCCTTATTTAAGGAAAAATCCTATTGACTACACTGTAATGTCTCACATTAAGAAGACAGGCAAGATGCAAAAATAAGATCATAAAAAAAAAAAACCTAGAAATATCACTTATTTCTTGAGTTACACAAAAATCTCATTAATGTAAGTTAATTTTTTCTTGACCTGCAAGAAGAGATGGGGTTACAAAGGACAATTTTAGTTACTCTTTTCAACACTTTTAGAAATGTATACCAAATCACATGTAGCATGTGTGAACTGTTGTGAAGCTAAATTAATGGTACAAATAAGTACTATATATCTTTTTCTATCAAGAAAACATCAAGAAAACAAAGTATTCTATCTCTAAGCAGAATAGAGTATTAAAGTGTGGAGATGTGTTGAAAAAGGGAATAAACACACTGTTTTTGTTTTAATAATTTCAAAGCTGAAACAGAGTGAATCCTTAGCGATTCAGGCAGATACAAAATCTCTAGTAAATCTGAGATAGTGTCAGACTTACTAAGCTGACCCAAGTAAGACTTAAGTGGGATTTCATTCACAGATGTCAATAGTTCCTTTGTAAATTTACAGTAAGACACAGTTATTAATTGATCTAAATGATCAAATATGAAAAAACCTATATCTGAAAATTGCTATAATGTAATCACACATATCAAGAAATTATCCAGTAGATCCTAGAAAATATGAGTCAAAATAAGAGCAAGTAAAAATACCTTTGGTTATGTTAAAAAAATCCATGGAAATGCTGAGATTTGGGAATAAATAACTTTTTATAAAGTATGGTTCCTCTAACAATTGAATTTCTGTAATGATTTATTCAGTTAGTTGTTAGTGGGTTTTGTAGTGCCAAAAATGGAAAAAATATATATTCTTCTGTGACCCTTTTTGAATTAACATGTTTTTGCAATGGTGTAAAAGTTACAGAAAAGCGTCCCAACTTATCTTTTTTATTCATATGAGTATCCTTCAAGGGAAGCAACTTGATAAAAGCTAAATTATAACCAGTGGGGAACTTTTGTTACTTGCCTTAACTTTCAAATACAGAAACACAAGGAGATCTTTAAGTAAGTGAAGGGAATGGGAAAACTAACCTTGACAGCAGCTGCTACATATAACAGTTTCTTTATAGAGTAAGTCAAAAACATTTGTGATGAACTAGGAAGATTTTTCAATTAAGGGACAGAGCAAGAAATAGAAGGGATTAACTTGGGAATAAACTACATTTAAGGACATTCCTTATGCCAGAAAGTAACCACTCTTACCAGAGAACCCATGTCTTCTGCAGCCAGCTGGTCTGAGAGCTGCTATCATTGGCTTTGTACTATCCTATGTAGTTACTACTAGTAGTTACAGTTACTAGTGTAACTAGTAGTTACAGTAGCTACTATGTATGTAGAAGTAAGGCCTGAAATTTATAATTTTTATTGTGATTGTAGCTTTTCAATAAATAATGAAGAAGATGTGGACAATTAGGTGCAAAAGAATTAAGTCTTCTTTTGGAGGTTGATAAGTTTTTGTGGGTTTGAGTGTTAAGTGGTTAGAGATCAGTCGCTTATTGCATAATTATATTTACATTGATTCATCCCAGGCATTGGATATTGTATGCCTTTTCAGTCTTAAATCTTCGATCTACAAAGAAAGACATAAATTGAAATGATTTATGGAAATAATTTGTCTGCAATTTCCTTATTTTTATTCTAAATGTGTTGTATTTAGCAGAGACTAAGATTCATATATTCTTTCATGGTAAACTTCTAAAAGAAACAAAGTTTGTTGGCTCATGAAGTGAAATCAGTGATTATTGTATATTAAAAACAAAATTAAGGAAATTTTGCTTGAGAACTGGAACCTGAACATCACAAAATATATATATAAAAAATACTCCCTAAGGAATAGTATGTGTCTTTTTCCAGTTTCCTGTTTTTTGAATGTGTATTCTTTATATTTATAATGCAGCAATAATTTTAAGAATCCTTTTTTTTACTATTGAATTTCAAAAGTCTACAATTGTTTAACTTATTCTTTACAGATACTTATTAGAACTCCAACATGCTCTGACATTCACTTCAGCTTTACTTCTGGAAGTACGTACGAGGGATAATCTAGCTGAGAATAGGGCACTTGCATTGCCTCCTAAGATTGTGTCAGGATGGAATACAACTTTTCATAACACTTCAGTGAGCAGAAGCTATATGCAGCCCAACTGATACCCACTCTATTTCCACAGAATTGCAAAATCAGTAATGGCTATGTGCTATTCACAAATCATTTGAGAATGGAGAGGGCAGAGCAGCAGCTGAACGGTACCTCCTGTTTTGATTTATCTTACAGAGAAGCTGCAATGAATACAAGACCACTACATGAAAGAAGGCAAAGTAAAATATAGAAATATGTAACCCCAAATGACATATTCTTAAAAACTCTATATCCAACTTACAAATGTGTCAATGAGTTATTATAAAATAAGGCACAGGAGAAGAAAGAGGGAAAGAAAACATAGCAAAATATAAAATGTTTTAAAGACATTGAGGAGCTAAAGCATTTATTAGAGCGTAAATAGAAAGACTGTATTTAGTAACAAAACCAGTCCTTCTGGGAGACCACATTTCTAAAGCCATCTCTTAATTATGAAGATAATCAGACAAGTTTTACTATGGACTGCAGAAAGGCCCAACTTTCACCTGCACTGGGCAGATACGATTTAGAATGGAAATAAAGAAGTTTTTATTATTATTATTATTATTATTATTATTATTATTATTATTATTATTATTATTATTATTAAAGAATGTCTGATCTGGGAAAAAAATGAGAGGAGCCATGCACTGGGAGTTTTTACCAGCTATAATGTGATTTTGCTTTATCTCACAGTATTATAAATTATATCTCACAGATCTTACAGTCCAGTTGGTACCTTCACTACACAATTTAATTAGTTGTCTAGGTTGCCCTTGTAGTTAAGAGAGAGGAATAGACACATTTAAGCTATGAATAATTTCATTTGAAAGTAGATAAATTGTGCCCTGCAATTTTTATTACCTCTTTTTATCTACGAAGAGAACCTATGGTAATTGGCTCATATATAGAGTCTACCTTGTGGAAGACTACAAACAGTTTGACACAGTAATGTATTAAGGATAGAAGTAAAAGTGAATTAGACTAGGTGTTAAAATGATGGATTCTTCAGAAGAAAATACCATGATAGTTCTATAACTTTTCTGTTTTTATCAGAAGGTGTGGCTAAACTGTGTAAAGAAGATACAGTTAATGTGATATCTTAAAATGGATTAAGGAATGGATTTCTGTGTTTTGAAGTGGGGCAGGAACAAAGACTTATGCAAATATTTCAATCCACAGAAACAAAATTGGGAGTATATCAGAATGTTTCATAGGTCTTGCTGGTAGGTTTTGGGAAGGAAAAGTGAATTTTGTGCTCAGGAAGAGAAAGAGATTATAGGATTGGAAGGGGACATGGTGATCAGCAGGTTGCCTGTATTTGCTTTATTACTTAAGTAGTATTTCCTAAATACAGATGAAGGAGAAACATATCAAAATGAAAATCATGCAGCTGTTTTCATATGTTTTCTTACGGCATTTCCGAGGCAGCTGAACTTTTTCTCAGAGCTGATCATTTTTAATGAAGAGCATTTTCCTGTGTGTTGCAAATATGCCTGATACTGAAAGCAGAAACTAAACAGAAAACATGTTATGTACACATGGCATCACTTTTTTTTTTTTTAATATACAAGTTGTGAATTCAATTGTGTATATACGCCACAGTCTTCTAACCCTTGCAATTACTTCTGAACATTTTTGAATATTTCTGAGACTCTAGTAAAAGAAAAAAAAAGGCCAGTTTTAGTGGGGTTATAAACTCTATGCATTTGGATAGCATATTCAGCCTCTTTTGCTGAATATTTTCCATTCCATTTTTATGAATCTTTTAACAATAAAACACTGTCGCTAGTTTGTACATGGAGCCTATTCTTGTCTCTTCAGAGATCCCAGCACTTTATTTCAAAGGCATTCCCTGAGGAAGGCTGAATCATTCCATATGTGCACTCCCTCTAGTACCTTTGCTCTCTTTTGCAGCCTTCTTCCTCCATTTGCTCATATTTCTTGACATCTTCTTACTCCTGTACCCCCTTATAGTCCACACCTATCTTCTCATTTGGGACACAGCAAAATTCAGCTTTGTCTGCACAACTACACCTTGAATTGGCTCTATTCATGACTCTAACTCTCATTAATTTCCTTTTTAGTTGTTATTCTCTGTGTCTTTGGAACACACTTGTTCAAGTCTTATTCAGCTTCAGTTGCAGCAAGGAATTTGCAGGGGATAAAGGAACAAAATAGTACTTATTTGCTATTTGAAATACACACAGATAGGTAAGAAAAGATTTAATAAGATAGACTAAATCACTGCAGTGATGAAATGCAGAACTTGATCAGGAAAACTGGCCACGGCCTATATACAGTCAGATACTGTAAGATTTTCCCTCTCTCTATTCCTGTGCCCCTCCCGCCTTCCACAAAACACTCCTTAATAAATTTTGCATAGTCCCCTAGGTCCTCCCTCAAGTATATAGATACTTACGTTCATCTTGTTTCCTCCTTGAAACTGACCCTCTTCAAGGCTATGCCTGCAGTTTCTTAATGGCCCATTAATTAGGGCCTGCAGAGTCTTGCTCTTTGCTATTATCTCTGTTATCCTTTACTTGTCAGGTTTGTGTCTTCCTGTGCTTTTTATGTCTTTCCCTGTCCTACTTATGATTCCTTTTAAACCGTAAAGATCTTTGGCCTGGTGGCTTTAATGAAGCAGGTGCTCTCGTACTCCACATACTCTTACAAGAGTTAGCATTAATTTTCTCTGGTGCATTCTTGTTGTCCATTCTTTCTGTGTTCAGATGCTCTGGACTCTGTGAAAACATGGTAAGGTGGACTGGAATCCAGTCAGGAACCTAACTGGATTTTAATAGTGCCTGTTGGCTTCCTGCTGGGCTGTAAGACACACTCAGGACTCCCCTGTCCCCACGTAGTGCTATATTTACAAAACCAGTTTATGGAGAAATGTACAAAATCTTTTGTATATTTGAGCTGGCACCAGGTCTACATTCTGCAAAATAGGTCACAGTTTGGCCCCTCATATAAAGCATATGAAGCATAATTGAATGTTAATGATTAATGATGTTAATGAATGATTTTTTTTTCCTGTTTATATATACATACACATATACACATTGTTTTTTTAGAGGTTTTATATTAGGTACTATATTAGGTACTATACACACATTTCTACCGGACAACTGTGTTATGAAACAAACAATCCTGTATTTGTCATCCTCACATGAAGAATAATTTGTTGTGGTCTTTAATGTCTTATCATAAAGACATGATGGAAAGTGGGCAATTATGAAGGCAATCTTGCAAATAGAGTCTAGAAAGGCAGATGCAATCTTAGGCTATATCATTCAGTCATTTTCAATGAGCATGGAAGTGTGGACAAAACTCTGCAAGCCTTTACTTTGAATATAGAGATAACTTTGCTCTTCAGAGCAAAGCTAATATCATGTCAACAGTAAAGGAGTCTACTAATTTATCAGTACTGGAAAAAATATTTGATCAAAAGAAAGAGAAAGAATATTGTCTCACTTAGCCAATAAATGTTATCTCAGAAGCCTAAAGATAAATACCAAGAAAGTCAACAATCTAAGTAATAATATTAGTTCGTATTAATATTTCCCTGAAGACAAATAGCTATTACCTTGCTAGGCAGATAATTACTAAAAAAATGTTTTAACCTCAAGGGCAGTATGACTTTAGCATATCAATCCAACAGTAGAAAGAAAAAGTAGAACTATGTAAGTACATATATTCATAAATTCATATAGTTTATTTTTTCTGTCATATTAGATCTTTATGAAGAGTGATCCATTAGGCTCATTAGGTTCCATTTCCTGCGTTCTGGATATAAAGCAAGAAAATAATATATCAGCTTTTGCCTATTATTTGTCCATCAGCTAAGGTTAATAAAGATGTTTCTCAAAAGAGGCATAACATAGCTTGGTATGACATATTTTTAGAGCAGACTTGAGCAGTGGGAGTTATTTTCATATCATTAGAAAGGAATTAGTGAGGAAAAGGAAAAAAATCCAGGATAAAAGTCTGCTAAAATCTGTTTGTTTAGTGAAGAACTAAGAGTATTTAGGGTAATAGCTTCTCTTGCATTTATGAAAATAGTCTATTACATCCTTTTATGGTTTAGTTCATATATATAAGTATGCTGATGTACTTTCTAAAATAATGTAGTAATTTATCATGCATACTTCTTACTCTTTCCCCACGGGAAAATTATTATGAAAAAAAAGTTTTAGACTTTTTTTGTTTAAATTTTATTTTTTGCTCAATTTTTAAAGTACTTTTATTACTTAGGATCTTCACAGTCTTCAAAGTAGGGCAGAAAAAATGTCATCTCCCACTTGAGTTATTTTTACTCCTTAATAATTATTTTGTCTGTGATTTTTTGGCACTGTGTGGCAGAACACAATTACTCAGCAATTATTCACACACAGACACAAACACACACAAAGAATACATTTTTTCTGAACTATATAAATAAGAAAAAAATGTCCAGCTGCACTTAGGTAGCTTTTATGATGATGATGTATACATAATAGTTGGAATATGAATGTTTTGCTCTTCATATATTTCCAGAAACTTAGTTAAATTTATGTTAACACCCTTGATCAGTATAGCTGAGTGTGTTCTTTATCTACAAGGCTTTTGATGAGGGCATTGAAGAGAATCAAGGTAGTTGCTGTTTTATATTTTGTCCTATTTAATCTTATGTTGAAAAACAGCTTTTGATGGTAAGCACGCTATCCTTACATTATACAGTAATCTCTTACATCTAAAAGTAAGAGACCATATGTCTTAACAGTTAAGTCAGCTTTTATAAATGTCCCAGTCATTTTTTCTTTTAGAATTAAGATATTCCTCAGGACTAGGATGCCTGACCATCAACAGGGAAATCACTATTGGCTTTTTCCATTGTCCAGAAATACAAACTGTATATTTTTCTAGAACTAAAGGTGATGTAGTTGGGATTGCCTTTTTGTATTCCATGATCCTTATCCTCTTATATCCACTTCACTCTTTGAGTGGTTATCTATTTAACAGCGTATCTGTTAAATTTGTTTTTACTGATAATATCACCATCGAGTATCATCTAGGGTACACTAAGAATAAAAAACCCTACTGATTAAAAACTAACCTTTTAGAATGTGGCCAATTAGCCTGTGAGAGTATCCAGGCTAACAGCATGCACTGCCATCTCTGTTAAACAAATAGAGGTGGTAAAATGCATCTGTCACCACCTGAAATAAAGAGAGATTTGATTACCTCTGCCCACAATGCCCACTACATAACCACATCTAGAGTACTGCCTCCAATTTGGGGCTGTTTAATACAAAACAAGCCGTTAACTGGAGCATGTTTAGTGCAGGGCTACCATGGTTGGGTTAGAGCACATATCCTATGAGAAAAGCTCTCCCAGGCCGTTGGTCAGTCTGGAGAGTAGATGTCTGAGGGGATCGAACAGCATGGGAAGGATAAACTTGCCTGGATGTGACCCTGTGCCACATGCTCTAGATGTTCCTGCTGGAGCAGGCAGGTTGGACTAGATGATCTCTACAAGTCTCTTCAAACCTCAACCATTCTGTGATATGGAGAAGCTGGAGCCAGGCTGTGCACAGCAGGACAATAGACAACAGGCTTACAATGAGACTAGTACAGATCCATACTCAAAGAATTTTTTTTCCCTCCTGAGGACAGTTAAGTAGTGGAATAGATTGTCCAGAGAGGAGGTGAAGTCTCCCTCTCTGGGGATTTTCAAGACCAGCTTGGATAAATCCCTGAGTAACCCAGTCTGAGATTACAGCTGCCTCTGCTTTGAGAAGGCCTTTGGACAGAAGGTTTCCTGAGGCCCTTCCAACCTTAATTGTCCTATAATTCCATGAACAAATCCTCTTTTGCTCAGGATAATGCCATTTCTACCACTCCATCTTTCTTTTTCCGTTGTCTTGAACTGAATCCCAAGCCTCGTCTGCTGAACAGATCCATTTTTTTTTTACTATTTTCTATAGTCATGAGGAATAACATTCTTGTCTCCTGTTTGCAATTAGAAGCTATTAGATAACAGAGACAGCTCGTCAAATGCTCTGAAAAATAGAACTGAGCTCCTAATTTAGACTGAATATTTGTGAAATCAGTGCAAAAATGAAAGAAAAATTAAACATTTCAGTACTCCTATCTTTTAACAATAAATATGTAGTCTCTCAATAGTTTCTCCTAGATAGATTTTCCCATTCTATTTGGTCATGCCGAAGCATTCTTTATCAGTGCAATCTGTTTGGAAAGTAAAAAAAAAAAAAATTCTTGAGAGGAAATATTAATTTCAGATCTTAAGTCTGAGTTTACTGATATCAAATAAATGAAATTCCTAAATGGACTAAATCAACCTCTCCTGGTTGTGTACTTTGGAGTATACTCAGTGTTTATAATTAATGACAGGAATGTTTTGAATGATACAGCTTCAAAAAAAAAATATGATGGAATCCATTATTATTAGATTAAGAAACAACAAATTATTGTGTAAATAATGAAATTGCTTTGGCCTAGAAAAAAAAAATCAATGGAAAATTTCTTCAAACACATAAAGAAATATCAAGATTTTAGAGAAAGTTAGTTAGAAAAGAATAAGATTTGCTGTTGTTGGTGGTGTTTTCTTTAAGGTGATTCTCTGTATACCCAAGATCTATGTGAAACTGGTATCAATAATGATCTTAAATTCAGAAAAGCAGGTACAAAGAGAGTATACTATGAACTATTTTTGTTTAAAATACTCTGTAAATAATAATTTTATTCTTCAAGTAGTTGATCACAAAATATTAATATGAACATTGTAGTAGGTGTTAGTGTACTGAGAATTTTAACTGTGTAAGAATTTGTGTCTGTTGAAGAACATAAGAGTAGGAAAGTATTTTCGGTTACTCAGATTCTTTAAGTCTGAAGAACACAGAGGTTTTTCTGAAGATCAAATAAACTCAGGTACATAAAAAAAGGATTGTAAATAACAAAAAATGATTAAAAATACAGAGGTCTCAGGATTAATTAAAAACACAAAGAATTAAGAGCTTTAGGAGAACACAGTGCTGGCACTGAATTGACTGAATTAACTAATTCTGCACAGAGAGGTTGTCTTATCATCACTGTGATAGAAGTCATAAAATGAAACGGGGTCTTGTTAATCTCCGTCATTATAATTACTCAGCTATAAAACTGGGTCAAATTTGATGAGCATAGGATTTAATTGAAGTTCTAATAATGTTAATTTAAAGGAATCAGGTTTTCAAAAGCCTTAGTAAGTGTGGTCACACATATTTATATGTGTAGGATGAAGAGTAGGAGGAAAAATTATTCCATTTTAGTTGATGACAAGAGATTAGTATTATAAAATCAAAAAGAGAAGTCAAAAGGACTAGGAATGGCTTCTGAGTAAAAATAACAGGGTTGCCATTACTGTTCAAAATTATTCTCCACAACTTTTGATCATAAATAGTCAAAATAGCTCACCTCTTAGAAGAAAGGAAGAGAAGTAGCTTGCCAAATCTGGCATTGGTTGTGTTTCCAATATTTCCAGGTAAAATGTATTAGGGCAAAAATATCACTACCTTGACAAGTATCACTTCTGTGATGTTGCAGATACAATTCAGTTTGCAAGTTAAAATGCTGAGTTTTAGGTGTCTGCACAGGAGCCAACTGAGCCAACTGTAGTTAATGCACCATCAATACAGCCAACAGATTTGAGAAAACTGTTGATCAAATGCCAATGTCTATTTTAGAAAGAGCTCCACATGGAATAGACTTAAATTTTGAAAATTGACTTTACGCCCTTGTGTTAACCCTTATCAAAATAGCATCACCCAGGAATATGAACCAGCTAGGCTTCCCAGCAACAAAGGACAGAGAGGGATCCTAAAACCATAGTGGTTAGTCCTATGCTGAGTTAGGCAACCATACCACATGATCATCTTCACAACCTACTCAGATGAGTTGTGTCTTCTGATCCCTTGCCATACTCTTCCCATACATTTTTATACATACATTTTTATAGAACCACTAGCACCACTTGTCTGTGGATATGTATTCATACTTGATAGATACAAAAATACCTTCAGATATTCTTCATTCAAAATGGGAGAAGGATAGAAGATAGAAAATAGATGTAGATATAAAGAATCAGACAATTTGAGTTTCTGCTATCTAGTCTAGTTTCTTTCTGTATACTGAAGGTAACTAGAAAAAGATATAAGTTTTTGTGTGTGCAGTTTTATTTTACTTTACAGAAATACAACCTGTCATTAAAAACAAAAAGCATGTTTTGTAACAGTATTATTTTTCATGCAAATTAAACACTTCTAAAAGAAGTACAGATGGAAAAGTATGCCTGATTTTTTTTTCTTCATTACGATGTTTTTTTTTTCTTCATTACAAAATTATCCCAATCTTATCATTTTGCAATTACTTGTAAAATTATTAAAGTAAATTATTAGGGAGAATTTCTTATCACTATCTGTTCCACTTAGTAACAAACAGGTACTGGAGATAAGCTGCTCACAGAGACTTTATAACTGCAGAGCACCTATTAAATTCAACAGTTTACAGTCGGTACTAGCAGAACCTGAAGGAGCTGAGTAATGGTATCAGGATGCAAACTCTTTCTCAAACAACTTCTTGTCCTACTGATCCAAGTGCCTGGGTTCACTCAACCTATCTTAAGTGCCTGGAATATCTGTCCTACCTACTCAAGTGCCTGGGTGCACTCAACCTATCACTTTAGAAAGTCTGTAATGTTATATGTAGTTTTATGCCTATCTTTCTACCTGATCAGATGTTTGGTGAGATGAGACAAAAAGAAATGCTTTCTTTCTCTTGCTAGCCATCCCACCTGGACTTACATAGAAGCAAGGAGGATCTGGATCAAGCTAGTGTACTAAACCACAGGAGAGGTTTACGATCATGCTGTGGGAATGCTGGCATTTTCCAAGGAGGCAGGTCTAATGGCATGATAACTGCTCCTTTTCAGCATAGTTGGCTGCATGTAGGATGGAGCATGTTAACAGTAAGTGCAAGCGCGCATTCAGCAAGTGAGGAATATCCCTACAACATTGTAATCAACCTTTTCATGTTCCAATCTTTTTCTCTCTAGAGTGATATTCTTCTCCAAATGTTTTAGGTATGATTCTATGTGGTAAAGTCTGACATAAGAGTTCATGTAGCCTTTCATAGGCTTAATTCACACTAGAAATTGTGTAGATAAACACAATACTTCATTGAATTTAGAGATTTTTGTGTCACGTGTTGAGATTAACTAGAAAGAGGCATGAATTTTACAGAAGCTTATAAACCCTTATTCTTACTTAGTCTCAATCTGTCAGATTCATCTGACTGCCATGAAGCATCCCAATCAAATTCATGACAGAGAAGATCTCCTCTGCCATATGTATAACAGAGCTGAGCAATACAAATAAACAATCACATCTTTTATTAAGGCACCTCTGAGCACTGCTTACTAAGGTAGAGTACAGATCATACATTTCCTGATTCATTCACATAATGTAAATCATTAAACAAGAGATGAGATCTACAAGAGTGCAGACAATGTTTCAGCTATGTCTCTTAAGGACTAATTGGTCATTCTCACTAACACCTACAATAGAGAGAAAAAATAATGACTACCTGTTCTATTAAAGATATCCACCTAATTCCATGCTCTGTCACTGACTTCTTGTGTGACAGCAACAAATCATTTCATACCTCTTTTCCTCTGTTTTCTAGTTGACAATTTGCATGTAGCTACATACAGCTATTGGTCTTGTAAATATTAAAATATTGAGGTACACATGTTATACTGATAGGAGATTGTACAAACACTCACAGTAATTCTGTGGTTCAGCTACAATCTCTCTGAGTTGCCATTTTGCTCAAGGATTGGCTGTAGAAGTCAAGCTTACATCTGAAAACATTTTGGTCTGATCAAGCCTGGGCCAGACGTATTTTTGAAATCTTTGGGGATTAATGTACTAAAGATGTACTCACAGTCCTTTAAGTTACAGAGAAAGGTGTCTATTACTTCCATTTTGCTCTGTTTATAGTAGGACAAAAGATTTAGTATTTTAAACATGAGAAAGGCTTTTTAGAATCCTATCACATGGGCATGGGCATGACATTTTATTTTGTCTTAAAGAAGCCATTTCATCATTCTAACCAATGTCAACATCTGAAAACTTGGTAGCTTCACATTCACTTCTCTCTCTTTTTTTTTTTTTTTTTCTTGAACAGAATCTTTTTGCTCAATTGTTCTAAGCTTTGATCATTCAACAGTCAAGGAACTGAATCCTTGTACTGAAATCTGAAGTCATGAATACGAGGCAGGAAATCAAACTTTACATCATCATGAAATACGTAAGAAATAAAGGGAAATTTTATACAGAGGGACAACTCCAGACGTGCAAACTTAAGGCAATATTTTAATATTGTAGTAATGCTATTGAAAGCAGTGTAGAGCTACATGAGATGATTCTTATATACTCAGAGTTCATTGGGCACACTGTCACAATTGCTGCACTAGCATCTTTACCATATAGCAGTGCACAACTTCTGGCTAGGAAATACTTGGTGAGAAAGCTCTTTTAACTTTAATTTTATCTTCTCTAAAAAGTAGTTGTAAGGAGTTAATCAAATTGTATAGTTACTTTCGGATGCTGTACCGAACTCACTCACTCATCTTGCCTTTTTAAGAGATGTTAAGGGTAATTATTATTAACAGCTAATATGCAGTTATGCACATTGTAGCAATAATAGAGTTAGACTTATTTTGTTAGACAATACTAAAGCATACCATAAGACAAACCCTGTACCACTGAGTATCAACAACTGAATGGACAGGATAGACTCATTATTTCCATTTTTACAGTGAATGAAAAGAAATACTGCAAGATTACATAACTCACTAAAGTCACAAAACAAAATGAAACAGCAAGGACTGCCTGAGGTCGAGTTGCTTCTCAATTTGCATTCAATTATATCAACTGAAATATTGCTCTGTCTCTTGATATAGACCTCACTAGTGGTCTATGGTCTAGGACCAGTGAAATTTCACAATTTTCATCTCTCTTTTTTTTTTTTTTTTTGGACTGATAGGTACCAATAAAGTTCCTTTATCCATTATCATAATATTAGGGTAACAGGAACAAGCAATTAACTATCCTGTGTGGGGAAAGATTCTCTTTTAATCTGAAAATGTAATTTATGCACCTACCTGTGATGATTACATTCCATTGAGTCTCTATATATCCATTCTATTTCTAGAATAGAAAGGCATATAATCTGAAAGACTCACTTTTATTTTATTATATTGGTAGAGAAAATAAATCTGTTATACTATTAAAATCTCTTTTATAAGCCTTTTAACCCCTTTTTATTCAAATTTTAGGAGCTATAGTGTTATTTGTAGACTTGGATGAGATTTTCTTTTTATCCATAGTTCTCTTTTATAGTAGATTAATGTAATTATGATTGTAATTATATTTTTTGGTTCAATTTCTTAAATATAATGATTGTAAGTGTGAAGCTCATTATTTTAGGGATGAAATGTCTATATATCAGTATCTCAGTAGAAGTCAATACAGAATATGTTTCTGTCTGAGTGATATCAATTAATACTGGTTTAATATTGCATGGTACTGATTTGTGTGGCTGATAGATGACAATGAACACTCATGAACTTTGTGAGAATTAGCTACATTTTTATAGATCTGTACTTTTTCTTTTTTTCAGTATTAAGATTTCATAGAGAATTTTCCCTGTGTTGTGAGCTTGCAGTGGAGCATAAAGGAGACTCCTTTGCATCTAAAGTTGCTGATCCACAGATTGGCTGCATAGAGAAGTCATATACTACTTCCTTAGATAATCTTGCTCTATACTATATAAATCTATACATTATATAGCATATATACTGTTGCTACATTAGCCTGGATTAGTTCTTCCATTGTCTTGTCCACAGTTATATAGTAGCGAATTAATTTCTTTTGTAAATACCTCTCAGGTCAAGTACAGAAGTACTGCCTAAGTATCTAGAGAATTTGAGAAGTTCATCAGTCTGAACCATGACATTTGAGCAATCCCTTGAAATGATACAGCCTGAGGACTTGCTGTTTGGGGAGCAGCTCTTCAGAAAGGGCCCTAGGGCTACTGGAGGAGAGCAAGCGGAATATGAGCCAGCAGGCAGCATGCCCATCTGTGTCTTTCATCTGGTAGCAAAGAAGGCCAACAGCCTTCTGGGATGCATTAACAGGAGCACAGCCAGTAAATTGAAAAAATATATATATTATCTCCCTCTTTGTACTCACTAGAGTACATATATCTTGAGTAATGTGTGCAGTTTTGGGTACACAGGCCCTGGTTCTCATGGGGGACTTTAACTTCCCTGACATCAGCTGGAGAGACGGCACAGCGAGGCACAAATGGTCCTGGAGGTTTCTGCAGTGTGTCGATGACAACTTTTTGACGCAGGTTGTGGAGGAGCCGACG
>NW_020456076.1:558077-601820 GCF_003342845.1 Nothoprocta perdicaria | reverse complement strand
GTGCCACGTGCTCTAGGTGACCCTGCATGAGCAGGGGGGTTGGACTCGATGACCTCTGAGGTCCCTTCCAACCTTCGGCATTCTATGATTCTATGATTCTATGTTTCTACACAAGACAGACACAGAAAAACTGAAGTGCGTTCAGTGTTGGGCCACTATGTCGGTCAGGAGCTAGAGCACTTGTCCTATGAGAAGAGGCTGTAGCAGCTGGGCTAGTTCAGCCTGTAGAAGAGGAAACTACAGGAAAACATAGAACATCCATCCAATGCCTCCAGGAATGTCATCAAGGGGATAGACTCTTCACGGGGTGTGAATGGGAGAGACAACAGGATTGAAAGTAGAGATCTTCAGACCAACACAAGGAGAAGCTTTTTCCCTATAAGAACAATCAGGAAGAAGAGCAAGTTGTCCAGAGAAATTGTGCCGTCTCTCTTCATCTTTGGAAGTTTCAAGACCATGCTGGAAAACGTCCTGAGCAACTTGAACTGACGTCACAGCTGATTCCTTTTGAGAAACAGATTGGTCTAAAGAACATCCTAAATTATCCATTCATTCTAATCTGTGAGTACCATCAAAATAGATTGAAAGCAGAGGATGTAGTCCATGTTACCTGAACAATTGTAGTGAAAAGAAGCTTGTGATAGATGCCTAAGGCAGAGCACTGAGTGCATGACAATAAATAACTTTTACCCTATTCAGTCTGCTTACATTATGCAAGGAGTACATAACAGCTGCTATCTTTGTATTCAAGGTATGTTTCTCACTCTTGTGAACACTATAAATTCACCTGACTCATACCCACTTCAATATTTGCAGCATTTTCAAGTGATTGAAGTCATTTGACTTCACTCTAGATACCAAATTGTGTCTGTAGTATAAACAGAGGTAAGGGAATTTAGGTAGTACATCCAGGGTCTTCTTGCTCATTTTGATATTCATAGGCACTGAGATGTCATGTCTGAATACTCACCAGTGTTTCTGTTGTTTTGCTGGGTCACTGAATAGTCCAGAGGACCAAGCTACTTAGATCAGTTCATAGCATCAAGGTTCAAACTGGTCTTTCAAATAGGTCCATAGGACTTCTGGCAACAAAATCTGTATGCTTCCTTAGAAGAATGAATTGCACCCCCCCAAAAAAAAGGCTTGTTAATATGCATGCAAAAAACTGACAAAATGGACTTTATGCTAAATATTAAAAAGTAAATAAAACCCACAAACATATATTCCATTCTCCATGAGTTCAGATATTAATTCACAGTGGAAAATCAATTTAAACTATTGAGACTGACGATACTGTTAATATTCTTTAACATACACTTTTTCAACGTCTGGGGAACAAAACACTTAATTGTGGTTATTACACCAACAGATTTTGTCCTTTTAAAAAAACATTGTACTGAAACAGGCAAAAAGTACTTAAACTAACATACATGCATAAATTCAGCATGAGTGTTAAAGATGCTGAAATATTTTTGTCAGTAGACAAAACATTTTCCATTTTGAAGATCAAGCATAGTATATATTCAAAACACACAACCCTTCCTGTTACCAAATTCAGGGAGCCAAAGGCCATTTATTGTTTGTTTTAACTTTCTTCTGAAAAAATTAGATGAAATAATAATGAAAACTATATCTAGTTTGAAATGATTGGATTTAGGGAAACAATCTGGATTTAGGCATGGTTTGCCTCCAAATGTTTATCTGCATATATGCAAATCTATTTAATTAAAATAGGAAAGTGGTAGTTGCCATGTCCCTTGATTTTATCACTGATTAAACCTACTAGTTTCACTACATTAAGGATAAGTGGAAGTCTGAATGTATAAATTTTTCAATAGCAGAATGTCACAGGACATATGTTTTGACACTTGACAGAATACTCTAAGTCACAGGTAGTAAATTAGACTGGGACAGGGGACATTTACATTTCTTTTTCTTTAAAATGTGAGGTAATGCATAGAAGAATATCATAACTGTAGTGACAATAAGAAAGAGTATGTCTCTGAAAACAAAAGAAAAGGGGCCGTTCAGCACTAAAGTACAATCTGATAAAATACACCTATTTGCATGCAGTCTTGAGTGCTAAACCAGATGTTGCCTCTCTTCTCCTCACCTGGGGATTTTGCTGGAATTGCTGAAATATAGATATATAATTGCATATGCCAGATATTTATTTTATTTTTAATGCATCTAGATTTACAGATCTTTTAATTATGAAGCTAGTGTAAAGCCTGATCTTTGATCTCAATTCAACTGCAAGTGTCTGACGGGATTGCAAAGTTCACTGCTGTGGCCAAGCCCAGATACTCTTCTGTGATCTTTGACATCTTTGGAATAAGATTCTGTAATCTACTCAGATTTGGAAAATATGTGTCTTCAGTTAATTGATCTATACTATTCCTATAAGCTTGGTATAAATGTATTTTGTTGGTTCTTTCTGTATCCAACCTGGAACAGTGTAGTTTTAATTTAATAAACTTAACACGAACTGTCTCATTAGAAACGTCAAGCTCTCTAAGTCTCACTGGTAACTGCTTACCACATAAAATTGATATATTTCTAGTATTTAGCAACCTCTTTATCTTAATAAGTTCATAAACATAGAGCAACCTAAAATAGGAGGTGTTTGGACTTAGTGATCAAATAGAAACCTACTAGTCCTACCTTCCTAAAAGTCTGTACAGGGAATAAAAGATTTTGGAGGATTTTGCTATTGTGATTTTTTTCTTGTCATTTGATCAAACAAGAACAATTGCATCTAACTAACTTCTTTTAAAAGTATTTAGGTACTAGTTATTTTTTTCAATGGTTTCCTGCTGTGTATGCATGTCTTTAATTTCAGTTAAGTAAGTACCTACGTATGCTGGTTGCATTTTCTTACTGTTATAAATTTATTTGGAGAAATCTAACTATAACTAGAAAAATAAAAGATTTAGAGATTAATAGTTGCAGCACATTGATCCATATATAAATGTAAATAATAAATAATATTTATACTATATTATCAACTTTAAAGATATTAACACATATGGGTATGTATCTGGAATTAGGCATTGTTCTGCTGTGCCTAAATATACACACAGCACGCACATACTGTATATAAGTTTAGAGAACTTGAAAGACTTTTCTACATAAAATGTTTTTGAATGTAATACTAAAAGAGAAAATATTCCTATGAATGGGAGGAGAAGAAAAGGGTATGACATATCGTGGAAGATTTTAAATTAAATCTGAAAGGAAAGAATATCGAGCATACAACTATTAATCTTTGTTTATTGAGTGATGTGATATGATGAATGCTGAAATTAAGATGTATATCTTCCCTCCCATCCTACAAAAGCAATTGGTTATAATTACTCAGACAAAGACCTTCAAGTGATGCAATTAAATAACATTCCCTCCTCTTCACAATAAATTAGATAAATGAGATGAAGCTGTTTTTCACAAGCATACTTGTCATGGACTGTTACCTCTAGATCACTCAGTGCTGTTCTTGGTGATTATTAAATAAGAGGAGTCTTTATTTTCATATATGATTCTACCAGTAAACAATCTATTCTTTAAACTACTCAAATTTTAGTAGTCATTCTTAGCCCTGAAAATTTACTATTCTGTATTTACTATCATCCTTCAGTGGTTGAAATGATGTAGATTAAAATATGTACCCTTATTTCATTTATTTTGAAATTTGTAATTACTTTGTAATTTATGCCTATGATGAGTATTGACAAACAAACAAGTTAGCATGGGAAAGGAATCATCATACCTTTTGTTCTCTAAGACTTCAGTGTTATATAGTGAGATGAAGTTTTTTGTGTACTCAGAGTAAATATAGAAAAGTTATGATTAGTGTGAGTTAAAAAGAAAAAGAGCAGTCGGGAGGATTTTTCTTGATTACAAGCAAAAGCACAATGAGAATGTAGCACAGAATTACTGTTTCTCGCTATGATTCTCAGCCATAAGTCTGTACTTAGCTCTGGACTAATACTGAATACTATGTATAGAAAGCTCAATTGTTTATGGATGTTTAATCATCTGAGAATAGTAGATGTCTGGGAATGATAATGCCTGCATAATATCTTCGCTACCTGTACAGACTTGGATCCTTTAAGCACAACACTTCAATGAGATTTCTAATCTCAAAATGCAATTTGAACTGGACTGTTAAACTCTGTAAAGGATTGATGTAAACCTCATTTTCAGCAATTTTTGTCTGTTTGTTTTATAATCTACACCTTAAGTTTAAAAAATTTGGGGCTGCTTAAATATGAAGGATATATTTAATTAACCAAATATTTAGTTGAGGTACTCATTTGCATATGGAGGTAAATGAGAAGTATCAGACAATAATAATTACAATCTGTAATATGCAAACACCACACAGACTACTATTTTTACTTCCATCACAATTCAAATGATTCTTGCAAGCAGTGTATTTTAACATATCATGAGAATGTAAATTAGTAGCTCTCTCCATCTATCTCACTGGAGATATATTGCTTATATCATTGTGTAGAAAGAGAATGGGAAAACACTTCTTACAAATCCAAAACACAGCTAGATGCTGATGTGATATAAATCACAACGTAGATCAATATTTTCTCGAATATTTTAGAGGATCTTTTTATCCATTCATGAAACAGACAGGGTATGCTAGCAAGAGACGTAAGAGATGCCAAAATTAGCAAACAGATTTAATTGATGACATAGATGAATGTCAGAAAGAAAAGGCAGCAAATGAGCTATGGGAGCAGATGGAGTGTGAATCACTGATGTTGTAACGACTTGAGTTGCAAGGAAAACAAGAGTAGGAAGAAAAACAATGGATTTCAGAAAAAGTTTTACAGCCTGTAAAAAATTGTAAAAAGAACAAAAGAAGATGACAATTAGGAAGGAGTATAAAGTGTTGGACATGAGCATAATAACTGGAAGGGCATAATATAAAACAAGGATGAAAAACATTTTTCCTTTTACTAAAGGTTGAAAAGGTCTCTAAAGTGCTTTGGGCAGCCTGAACAAGTGGTAATAAAAAAAAAAAGAAAATAAAAAAACCAGTTGTGTACTGTGATAGTCCACATGGAGAATTTATAATTAGATTTGATATCTAAATTTCTTAGTATCACAGTGCTAATTACAAGATTATAGCAGGAATAAATAATGCCAATAGAATCCTTCTTGCTTAGTGGTTGTTAGCATTATATTTCATAGAACTTACATAAAAACTCATTTAATGGGATTCTGAGTATTCTCTTATACCACAAATAAAGAACAAGAATTTTATGAAATAGCTTGATAAATTACATGTGGTGAATAACAACCACCAACTACAACAAATCAGCTACAGAAAATTAGTTGCTGTATCCAATGTAATAAATTCAGACATGATTCGCTGACAGTTTTCTTACTAAGGATTTGATAGATACAGTCATCCTGTAAAGCCTGGGTTAACATTATCAGTGACTGTATCATATCATGGTTGGGCTCAAAAAAAGGATCAATTCCTAAGGATTAGAATTCCAACTACGTAGTATGAGTAGCATAAGAATCACAGTTAAAGTATGATGAATTTGTTGTTAGACTGTTAAAGGATTCTGATAGGACTTGTAATACAAAAACTATTAGCTGATAGATGATTCTACTAAAGATAAGCATTTCTAGATATACAAAATAGTGACAAGAAAGTCTGCCCAAACACCTCTTTCTTTCATTTATAATGTCTTTGAAAATACTGGAATAATATAATAAAACCTGGTATGGCCATTCACCATAACAATGGCATCCTCAGCAGTACTTAGGACATAATGATGAGAAGTATAATGAAATCCCTAATTATTTTTTTCTTTCCTGGATTATTAATTTCCTTTGCTTTCCTACTTTAATTGATCTTTCCTTCCATATATGACTGTCTATCCTTCATTGCATTATTATTGTATTTTGTCTTCAAACTGTTACTTTACAGGAGTTAATTTTCAAATACTATTCTAGAAATAGTATAACAGAATAACATCTAAAGGATTAATATTAGTTAAACATTCATATATGAATGTGTATTCAATATCATGCCCTTTCTATCATGATGTCATGCTTCAAACTGTATCTGTAGTTTGTTGTCACTGATTTACTGTCTTTTTGTGACTTCACATTTTATAGATTTTCCCTCTCCCTTTGATTTGTTTTAGTATTAGCTTTACTCTTATCTTCAGAATTAGGACTCAACAAGAAATAGCTGTAGATTACATTTTGTTAGATTAAACTAGTTACTATTTTGAAACTTATGGTTTGGATCTGTCCTCTTTTATACACATGTAGTTACATGTGTTCGTGTATTTCATATCTTAGAATTTACTTGTCATCTGGCCAACCTAATCAAAATTCATTTTTTACCTCTCCTTAGCTCAGTAAAGAAGAGAGAAAATAGTTTAGATTCTAAGACTCTTACCTGAGTATAATGCTTCTTCTCCATTCTTAGAAATATCACAAGAATGATTATTCTAGTACAAGGCGTGTTTTATTCCTCACTGATTCATATTCATTTTCTATATTAATGTGAAGCTACCTTAAATATCTTGTTTTTTTCCAAACACATATTTAGTAAAATAAAATAAGCAAACAAACAAAAAACAGCAAAAGGATACAGTTTCAGGCTTCACTTTCAAAGTCATTGTCTTATTGATTACTCATCAGACAAAATTCACAGAGGACACATTCCTACCATACTGATAAAAATATATCCAAAACATTCAGTTGCTGCAATCA
This sequence comes from Nothoprocta perdicaria, assembly GCF_003342845.1. Lineage (NCBI taxonomy): Eukaryota > Metazoa > Chordata > Aves > Tinamiformes > Tinamidae > Nothoprocta > Nothoprocta perdicaria. Next base: position 595,064 of record NW_020456076.1, on the reverse strand, counting down.
GTTGAGTAGGTATCAATCTTTTCTGAATGCTCCTGACTTTTTCTTCCTTAAAGTTTTAGAATAAGATTCATTACTGGCATTATTTGCACACTTTTTTTTGCATACATTTGCATACATTTTCTCTAGATATGATTCCTTAGAGAGTCTTCTCTGCGAATACTCTCTGAAAGAGAATTACAAGAACAATATAAGAGAAAAAGATATCTAATAAGTTAGAGGAATTTCACAGAATATGATCATGTTTTAGAAAGTGTTAAGGAAGTGGATATTTTGGAATAAGCCATTGTGGTTTTCCTATCCTCTTGACTCCTTTTAACATATATTTGCTCCCATGTTACAATTTAGAATTTAACAAGCAATATTCATAAATTACATTTTGTTAGAATTGTCTTGGAGACACCCCAAGACCCAATGAACACAGGTTCGTTAAAATAAAATAAAATAAAATAAAATAAAATAAAATAAAATAAAATAAAATAAAATAAAATAAAATAAAATAAAATAAAATAAAATGTATGTTGGGCTAGGATGTATTTTACGTTTAAGAAAATTGAATATCATTTTTTAGAAAGAAAAGAAATATTTCCTGTCCAAAAAAGGATGATGCAGAGGTAAATTTGGATTAGCATTATCTATGGTTGTGAATTTTGCCATACAGATGTTATAAGTACCAAGGACAGAGAAGCTTATTAATCAAAGAACAAAGAAACTATTATTTGTAAAGGAAGAATAAATAATCATATAATTTTGTTCATTTTTCAAGGACAGTCACAAAGATCATGCAGAAGGAAATGTAAAGTAGCTGAGGCTGCTCTCGGACTTGTTAGAAAGTACAGTGAGAAGGCATAATTGCATAAAAGATGATACTGTCTAAAATAAGCCTCTGAACGTCCCTCATGGCATAAAATAATTCTGTCTTCATAGAAGAAAATGATACTTCGGTAAAATGAAAAGGTCCAAATTTTTAGTTGACACCGATATCTCCTTCTCAGCTAATGAATGCTAGCTTTTAGTAGAGAGTAAGTTATATTCTGCAGTTTTGTATGCAATAATCTTTCACACTTTACTGAAATGGCATATAGAAAAGAAGAACAAAAATGAATAAAATAGTTCTATTTCATTGGAAATGGAAAAAAAATACAAAGATTTTAAGGAACCTCTTACAAAGTTTTTAAGGAACTTAAGAAAAAATGTAGTTTACAAAAATATTCCCACTGCTTGTAAAAAAATACATTTGTTCTTGACCCTCATTGTAAATCTAGAAAGCATTATACTTAAGATACTGGAGATAGTTTAAGCTATTTTTCCTTTCCATTCTGAAAATATAAAATACTTTTTATTTAAAATATAAAATACTTTTTATTTTTCTGAATCTAATAATGTCTCCTTTTTTAAACCCATAAATATGAACTCTGTTGAGAAATTAAAGAGATAAATTCACTATGATTTACTCTGAAAAAACAACATATTATGAACAACTCAAAAAAACTCACATGTTGAATAATTCTTCTTAGTAATAAAAACATGTCATTATGGGATATTGGGACATGCTACTTTCACAAGATTTTTTATTCTTTTTATTTCCATGCATAATAAACAATTTGTTATATGTTATGAATTAAGGAAGTAGGTTTTGCAGGAGCTAGATGGAATGTGAAATAAAAACAGCACAGAAAGATTAATGGCATATGCCTTGTGAATGGGAGCTTGCTGTTTACATTATGTACTAATTACTTTTATGTCTTTCAATCTGGGCACTGTAAATGATACTTAACAGAAATGACTTTGTGTTTTGTTTCTAATTAAAATTTTGATTAAGAAAAAGAATATAAAAAATCCTAACTAGCTCGATGTTTCTGTGATACGATTTCTAGAAGCAGAGATTCTGGAAAAGTTAGATTTCTATGAAGAATTTAGTGTATCCACAAAAGGAAAGAATTTTAAGAGAGCACTGTAATTAAGTCAAAGGAATATATGTTGGTTGGATTCTTGCTAATTTATCAGGAAAGATCTGCAATTTATGAAAGTGTATTTTATCTCTGTAGGAATTAAATTACATATTATACTAGTACTTATTAAAAAAAAAAAAAAAAAAAAAGCTAGAGTATATGCATTTAAAATGAGAGCAATCTTCTAATAAAATGACTTCCTTAAGCCATCCTGGTTTCCACAAAATTATCTATTTGATTCTGCAAAATATGGTATATGTATCTCAAGGGCTTATGCAGATGTTTAGTGCAGTAAGACAGAATCCCAGTAAGAAAGAGATGATAGTCTCCATGCTTAAAACCAGCTACACATCAAAATAATTGTTTGCTTTATTTTCTCTATTTTGTCAACAACAACAAAAAAAGAGTCTTGATAATTACATAAAACTCCAGAGTTGTGTTTTAAAATAATTAAGCTCCCATTTAATCACAAGTTAGCTGAGTTGCGAAAAGAACTGCAAAAGGCAAAAAATGAGATGAGCTTTATGGAGAGTACTTTTTTCCCATTAAAAAGTTTGTTGACCTCAGAAAGAAAAACAGATGAAGCCTTCCCTAAAACTTGTTTTCAGCCCTATTCTCTATTCTTCCTTACATCTGTGATCTGAATTCTTCAGAATTAGAAATGGACACCTGAATTGCTTCTCTTTTAAAGATAATGTTCTAGACCAAATGATTTTAAGGATATTATCCTTTAAACTGTAGTAAATTTGAGGGATTAGTTAGGACAGAAACTACCATGATAACAATGATTGGTATAAGTAACAAATCATTAATAGCAAAAACGTTTACTACTCAGATGTAAATGAAAATCTGTACTCAAATGGTTGGAGGATATACAGGCAAAATTGTTAAGAGAATATGTATAGATAGACAGATGGAGAGAATTATTTTTTTTCCACATATACAAATGATAATAATAGAAGAAATAATTTATCATTCTTGACATTTTTCTCAGTTTTAGTATGGATGGGTTGTACTACCCTAGATTCTTTCCATTTCCCAAGTTAGTTCTTTTTTTTTTCTTTTTTTTTTTTTTTTGCATATATTATGAGGTCAGCACTATCAATCTAGTGGACTGTATTATTTTCATGATAAAAATGGAACATAGGGATTCATCTCACCTCACAGTTATCCTGTGCTTCCTTTGGAATCAATGTAGAGAAACAGATTCTTCTATGGCATGATTCCTCTGGCCTAATTTACGTCACAGTGTCGAAGTGTCCAGCTCTCTTCAGTACCTATGAAATAAGTTTTGTAGCTAACTTAAAGCTGGACATAAATGTTACAAGAACCAATTAAAATAAATCTTCTTTTTTCTTTAATATTGCGCTTTGTTTCAAATTTGCTTACCAATCCAATCCAACTCCACAGATTTCTAGTATAGTGCAAAACTCCCTATAGCCTAAGAACTGAAAATTACATTACCTATAGGGCATTTATTTGATGATTGATTTTTAATGGTAGATTAATTGTAAACAGCAACTTTCTGACACTTGTAAACCTGCTGCATTTGAAATAAAAAATATGTTGATATCTGAATATGCAGAAAAAGGCAGAAAGAAAATAGTAGAAATTTACTAGAGCTTTTTATTTTTAATTAAAAAAGAAAAAAACCCAAGAAGGGAATAATTTTCACTTAGAACAAAGGTTTCCTATCTGAGTTGCCATTAAACCCGGTCTACTTAAGTTCTCGGGAAAGAGATTCAGTTTTCTGTGCAACAAGTTCCTATTTCATCAAAGAGTGTTTTAGCTTTGGTTGTTCCTGGTTAAATGTTCTAGCTTATTGCAGATATGAATCTGTACTGTGGTTTTTAACTATGGCTTCATGTAATATAGTTGTGCCAGAGTGCACAAATTTTGTGTTGTAACGTTCAGATGACATGTACATGATAGGGATGCAGTCGAAGAATGTAGACCTGGAAAGGATTGGTGAGGTCTTTTTATCCACTTGCATGCACAGAGACAGAAATAATAGGATTGGTGTCAATCTGATAGATATTTGCCAAATCTGCTCTTGAAACCTGTGATGATGGCAATTTTTGCTTTTCCCAAGCAATGTGTCCCACTATTATTATGAGTATAGAGAAGAATTTTATCCTTTTGTGTTTCTACACACAAAAAAGAAAATCCTATTGTGTTTCTAGCAAAACTACCCTTTACACCTGAGTAGTTTTCTTCTTCAGATAAAGCAAACTGTATTATTACAATAGTGGTCATGCTATCACTGTTGTCGCTTTCCGCGAACTTTCTTGGAGATGGATTGACATGTCCAAAACCTGGACAGTGGAGGTCTTAACAGTTCAAGCAAAAAGTAAGAATGATTGCACATGTCTTACAAGAATGCAGTAATTCTCAAAGAAGAGTTAGCCTTTTTCTGTTGCACAATGCTATTGACTTGTTTAGTCTCCAAACTGTCATTCCCTCCAGGTATTTTTCTGAATAACTTAGACCATTTCGACTGTCATCCTATCTGTTAATTATTGCTGTCTGAGAACTTGGCATTCAGTCTTTCTGAGATGAATGACTTTTCTCCCAACCTTTCTCTGCTTTGTAAGATTATTTTAATTATAGTCCAGTTCTCTGTTAAGCTTGCAGCCCTTCAGTTTGTTGTGTTCTGCAACTGAAACACCCAGCCTCCCTATCTAGTCGTCTGTTATAAATATAATTCACAACGGCACTGAAAAGATCCAGGAAAGATCATTGCAAAATCCCTGTTGATGCCTCCATTCTGCTTGATGATAAATCTAAAATAATTTCTTGCATATATTTGTCTGCTAGTCTTACACTAATCCAATTAAACTTATTCATATTTTTTATAATTTGTATATAAATATATTGTGAATGGTAGTATCAAACAAAATCAAGATACATGACATTTGTTATTGTTTCTCTCTATATTAACTATTTTCTGAAATACATCTAATCAAATCAATACCTGTATTTCCACAAATATTCATTGCTTTCAATCTATTAACTCATACTTCAGAAAAGTTTATTTTACAAATTTATTTGTCGAATTTTTCACGTTATTAACATTTCCATTTATTCAATGACACTTTTGAAATGTTCATTTTGAAAATTTATTAATCTAATAATCAATTGCAAGTAGCCTTGGTTTGACAACAAGTGAACTATCATAGTGTATTCATTATAGTCTGCTCTCTAAGATCGTTTTTGTCCTACTCATTTTGTAGTTGAAATACAGCAAGGGTAGCTGATGTATAGCTGATGGTAGTATTTAATTTACACTTGTGACTGTTTTAAGTATAAAAATTGCTATTTTCTGGCAATTCTTACACTTACATTTTTATTTGTATATATATTACATATATATATACATTACAGCAGACATGTTGCTTTCCTGTTGTTTTTTCAATTGATATAGAAGAGTTGATTCTTTATTCTCAAGGTATAAATCTGAGATCTCAGGACTATGAAATGTGGAAACCCTTCTACAAAATTGTCATTCCTGCACTTGAATGATATATACTGAAAAATAAGCAAGTGCTCTGTGAGTAAACAAATAACACTGAATCTTTTAGATATGTAAAAAAGCCAAAGAACAGGTTTATGCGACTTCTTATATTTTAACCGAATTATATGCTGAAACATGATTCAGAAATCTGACTTTTAAGCCTGGAACATTAAATCTCAAACCACTTATATGTGGTCTGTATGTCTGATAAGCAGATGTTTATGTTCCAAGTCCAATTTCAGAGAAAGAGCATCAGTTGCTTAAAAGAGCAAGCACTTAATCCACCCAAACCAAATAATATACTATCCCATAGATAAAGGTAAGAACAAATGCCTCTGGAAAATGAAAGCAAGTTGCTACAAAATGGTTTTGTGGAGAAGAAAAGAAGGCTGTTGTGCAGAGTAGGAGCTCAGAGACAGCAGCAAGTTAAGAACAGGCTTGGTTCCTGATGCTCTGAACATGTATCTTCAACACCAAGAAACAAAATAAGAATGTCAGGGGCCATCACACAGCTCACATAGATGTACAAATTATAGCAATTTTTAAAAAGTCTACAGGTATGAACAGGTTATAGGACTCAGATTGTAAATTAACCTCAACAAAGAAAGTGATTAATCCAAATCAAGTCTTTCTAACATTACTAGTTTCAATGCAAAAAGTAATGAAACAGGCAGGAAGATACAGATATGTTAGTATGTGGGTGCAATTATTTAATATATTTCGTAACTGAGATGCTAATACATTCTTTGTAAGGAAAGCAGGTACTTTGATCTGCTCAATGTCCACAGGTAAGAATAGATAGGAAAAAGAGCATGGACAGTGCTCTGATGAAAGTCTTGATGAAACGGTAGATTATTTTCTATATTAAAGGTAGAATTTAAAGCATAGAACTTGGTGCCAAGGGAAGATTTTACATGGTTATCCATTGAAAAAGGAATAGAGAAGACATACAAAATGTTTGTAGCAAGTTTGGGGACATATTTTTTACTTGAGAAAATGGCGAAGTTCTTGTACATTTTAGCCGTGACTAGTAATTTGAAGCATCCTGAAAATATGTATTCAGTTAACTGGAAGGGGAGAGAACTGTAGAACAAGAGCAGAAATAAAGACTGTCAAAATAATATTTAGACCAAAATGATCTCTTCATGTGCTTCCTGTATTGATGGCACTTTGAGAAACATGAATTATTCAAGTTAATATTTGTGTCTTCTTAACTTAGTAACTCTAAGGGTCTGGTGGACACATGGCCTGGCCTCCTGCCAGGGACAGGAACACAAGCACAAGGCATACTATGGTCAATATTGAACATTTATTTCCTCTGCTGGGTCTGAGCTGGCGTTCCCCAGTGATTTCCCCATTGAGGCAATAAAGAAGCTGAAGAAACCTTGCACCACCGATCACCAGTCCATGGTGATTAATGGAGATTAACACCAAGGGGAAACTAAATGAAGTTTTTTTTATACTGTGAACATGCACACATTGTGTTCATGGTCCATCTTGATTGAAAATCCAGATGTTGCACCCCAGCACAGCATCAGCCATCTGGCTATGGTATTGTGGGTCAGTTTGCCCTGTTGATGCTCTTTTCCCCATTGAGTAGTCTGGCTAGCTTCTATAGCATTATCTCTTTGACATATTTCTGCATTTTCCTTTACCGTAACTTACTACACTGTAGTTCTTTCTTAATTATATATTCTCTATTACACGTCTCTTATTACAATGATGTAAAATCAGTGAAGAAAAAGTGAAAATAAGTGAAGTTCAATAAACTTCTGTCTCGTGCATGTAGAACAGGATATGAGCAATAGAAGTCTGAGAGCTATAAAAAGCTCTCTTCTCAGAAAATAGTATTTAATATCAACTCAGGTTCTCCTCACTGAAAAACAATTGGAGCCTGTCTTTAGTTACACATCAGTACATGCAGTTGTATGTGGCTGATTTTCTACAACTTCTTTTCTTCAATGAAATCAAGAAAAATCTGAGAAGGCAAGACTTGACTCTCAAATTCCTTTTTGCTCTATAGACAAAATTCAATGGCAGGGATGAAGCTTCCACTGTAGCATGCCCTACAATCTGGTACTTGATAATGCTACTGGTATGCAGTCCAAGCCTTCTCCGTCTCAGAAGGACCTACAATCTAAATTTCATTACCAAGACATGTGCATTAATGACTATATTATGCAAAAAAAGCAGTGTTCCTTCCATGGCTATAGTTTTAAGCTAAACGTAACGTTGTTCATGTACATTAGGTACCTAATGATATTCTGCTAGAATCATTACATCACTAAGACATTTAATAACGCAAACAGCCTGGTCTGCATATATTTTGACTTAAGAACCTCATTTGCAATTTCTATCCTTATATTGCCATTTCTTGTACTTCAGCCCAAAGTAATTTTTGTTTTAGTATCTGCTAAGATGGTTAAAAGCAAAAGCTACTGGTCACACAAATTTCTGAGCATTTCAGGCAACTTAGAAGCAAAGATTGCTGAACAATTTAGCAAATTTAGAAGATGTAAATTTCAAAAACTGATGCATTGGTGGTGCATTGGCCATTTCCTTCCAAAGATTGGCAAAGATCATGAGACACAAGACAACATGGTGTATTTTGAATTCAAATTATGCAGTTTTACTTTGCTTACTGTTGTAAACTCAAGCTGATACCCAGCCAAGTAAAAGAAATAGAAAGCTTTAACTATTTCTACCAGTAAACAAAAGTACAGTCAGTTTCATAAGCAGAAACTAGTGCATGGGAAAGAGCTGTTGACTTATGTACTGAATATTATGCCAAAAACACAAAGGCTTTATTTTTTACATTGAGGTCAGGAGCCAAATTGGGTTGGAAATTGTTTTCCTGCAGAAACTATGACTTGGACTGTTCTAGTTTCAGTGCTGATCACTGCTATATCACCAAGGCAATGAAACAATGTTTGATACTAAAGAAGTGACATAAGCACTTGAATTTTGTAAGGGAAGTTGTAATCTGTAATCTGTAGCATCATGTAGTATCATCAATTTCATTTTATTAAAGTATAGAAGGGGAAAATGGCACTGCCTTTCATCTGCAAGGCATTGTATTTCCCATGTAATTTCCTGCTGCTCAGAGAGTTCATTTTTTCCCCAATTTGCACTCTTACAGAAATGTGTGAATTGATTTATTAGAGCTGAGGTTTTAGAGTTGATAAGTAAAAGGAACTTAAAAGTTTTAACTTATCTGGTATTTCTAGATAATCAAATGTCTAATGATATTTGAAGGGATAATAGCTTTTTTTCTGATATGAGGGGAGAAAAATACAAAATTAGTCAGATTTGATTTTTTTGTCTTTGAAATTTTTAGTTTTTATTTTATTAAAAAAAGAGGAAGAGAATTGTTTCTCTGAATACAGGGTTAGTTGCCTAAACAAATATGGGTAGAAATAAATCTATGTGAATCCATATCTATTCAGGTTGCATAAAATTTTGAAAATCCCTGGCCTATACTCTATCAAATGGCTGTAGCTCACAGATAGATCTTTCTGTGAAAAACCAAACTCATGTATAAAAATGTCACTTATCCAAACACTTATGTCTGTACTATAATAATTATTTTAATTATTGATAATAATAATATTAATACTATAGCAATTATTTTGCTCAGACTCAGTCCTCATCTAAAAAGAATATCAAGGTTAGCCTGAAGGATAATAAATATTAAATGTGGAATTATACCTCAGCTAAAAAGAAAATTTGAAACAAGAGCCTATAAGAGATAAATTCCTTATCCATTTTCAAAGCTCTGAGATTTATCATTCTTCAGAAAAAGTGTCTGGTCTGATGTCATCTGAAATAAATGGCAAAATACCCCAAAGGTTGCAGGTCATGCCTGATAAACTTCAAAAACATTAAAGGAAATTAATAGATCCATTCACTGAATAAGAAATAAGAAGGAATATAATGATCTTTTTCAGGTTTATCATCAAGGTATGTTTCTAGTTTATTACATACAGAAAGACTGATAATGAACAAGATGCCATGATTAATCCTCAGTGCAGTAACTGATGTTTCAGATAATATAGAAAAAAAGGAATGTCAGAAAATAGGGGAAAAGATTGTTAGCCTCTTGAAAAACTGTTTTGTGGTTTCCATCTTTCCATCTAATGTATGACCAATGTATGTTTCAATGTTTTGCTCAAACATCATAATGATATTACAGAAAATCCAAACATACTGAGCGCATATTGCCACTGCTTATGCAGTGCGTTGAGTGTGTGTGCAAATGCAAGCCAAGTCTGATATCTCTCAGGACTAGCAAAAGCTGTGTTTGGGGAAGATCAAATTTAGGATTTGCTTTTTAGCAAGGGAAAAAAGGAATTAACTTTTGGACTTAACACTTCTGAATGAATGGACAAATTGATTGTGTGAATGTTATATCTGACAGTTTTATATGTAGTCTTTATGAGCGGGGATTAAACAAAAAGAATTTCTGCATGCAATTTGCTTTTATTGGTTAACAGAAAAGATTTTCATTTTAATTCCTCCTGCAATGATAATTGATGTCATGTTCAAACTAATATATACGGTTTACTACAAGATTTAAAATAATTTTTTATGATGAGAGAGAATGGATGAGAGAGAGAGGAGTGTATAGAAAAACAGATGGAAAAAGAGCAAAACAATGACTAGCTAAAAATACATTTTTTTCTTTTTGGTGATTTGGTATACATTGCTATACATGATTTTTTTTTTTTTCTTAGTGACGTTAGACTATAATATTAAAAGTCTTTGGATGAAGAGCCATTTTCTTTTGTCTATTTGTAATCTGGTTTGTAGTTGTTTATTTTGGCAGCTTCCTCTCTTGTACTGGAAGAGATGGGAAGAAGCTAAGCCCTGTGCACTAGCTCATTCACGAAAAAGTATGAACTATTTGAAACACAGATGATGAAACTCCTCATGCCATGTTATATCAGGTGCTATATAAACACAAAACAAACAGTATCCTTTACTCTGGGAAAAAAAAATATTCTATGATCCAAATAATGAGTATGTTTAGACTCAGACGCATGGGTTAATTTTAAAATGAACATTACTTGTGCTTCATAGAAGAGTGTATTCGACAGACAGTAGGGAGGTAACGCTCCAAGAAACACCAAACTATTTTTTTTTTACAGAATTCATGCAGTAGATTCGAAATGCATATGCCTTTTTTTGGCTAATTAAGCATATGTTTAAGCAATTATTGATTTGATGTGCTCACTCTAGGGTTCAAAATGCAGAAATTATTTTGTGACACTGTGAAATATGTTGCTATGCAATTCTCATAAAACACTAGAGGAAGCTGAGAAGCATTTATCTTCCTACTGTTCTTTATAAATGCAAATTCTTTTCTGTTACATGTACTGAGGCAAGAGTCTTATCTAGGTATATGAGATTTTAAGTCTAGAATATACATAGAAGAGAAGAAAGGACCAACATAAAAACTAACCTGCTCCCTAACCTTTCCATAAAATAGCACATACTCAGTTGTCCTTAGTGACATCTGAGTCAATTGACCTGAAGCCAAATAACTCAAACCAAGTGTCAACTACTTTCCATCTAATTTAAGATTCAGTTCCCTTTTCTGAATTCTCTGGTTTAAACTTGGCCTGCCCAGGAACCTTCGGTTTTGATTCTTTCTGGCTTGATGAAACATCCTCTTTACCATCCCTGAAGAGAGATTCTCTCTTCTCTGAAGAAAGATTTTCATTGTAGTAATTTTCATTGTAAGAATGTATTGAAGATATATCTTTTCATTTCTGAAATTCTGAACTGAACCTATTTCCAGTTGTTTGACCCACTTTTTAGAATGTAGTCTCTAATTCTTCTTTAATTAAATAGTTTAGTGCTACAGATTGTCATATGTAAACAATTTCAAATCAGATACACTTCTATGCATGCCTGGGTTCTTTCTACACAGAGCATTCACAAATACTTCATGTTTCAATGATCAAAATTCTCAAGTGTGTTTCAGTAGCAATTATAATAATACTTGAAGTAAAGATTATCTTCTTTGTGCTTGATTATGAAATTTTTAACGTGACAGTACTAAAAGCAGAAGGTTTTTGGAGACTTATAAATAGTATTTTTACTTCATTTATGCAATTATATACTAGCAGTGCCACCTTGAATTCCCTAGGATAACTCTTGACTGCTTGTAAATCTATGTCAGTGATATGGTCTGACACAGTATTTTCATGCAAACAATTATCTATTGGAACAGAAAAAGCTTTTTCCTTTATTTGACGAGAATTTTCATTTGTTTGGGAGTATTCAAAGCAGGGAACGAATAGAAAGTCACCTATCTCCCAGTTCAGTAGGCTTCAATTCTACTCTGGCTCTTGATTATGGACAACATATAGACAATAGTATAGTATCATCCAGAAGCGAGTTGCAAGGATGCATGTCTCCATGGCTATTGATTTTGGAGACAATGAACAAAAAGTGACACTAGTAACAATTATATTGCATTGGGATGTTGTATGTTGGAAGACGTACTGGCATTCAGTGGACTAAAATATATATTCATTTTGATTAGGGTTGGCCGATTAAAAAAAAACTTAAAAATGGTACATCCTGATCAGGATCAGCAGGACCTTTAATTTTGCGTTTGTCATTTAAATGCAGAAAAATAGTGTGAATAAATTCTATTTTAGTATTCATTCTTCCCAAGTTTCCAAATAATATCTCAACATACGGACACATGCACATGTTACAAGAAGGGAAAGTGTTTGCATTTTTTAATTCCCATTTAGGATTATGAGATATTTTCTCCTTAATCCTTTTAAGGAATTGACTCACCAAACAAAATGAAAACGCAAGAATAAGACTGTTAAGAATTAACAAATTTGGATAGGGAATTGAAAAATAGCTTAAGGAAAGTCATAGAGATGGTAGGACCTCAATGTGATACTATCAAAAAGTAGCCCTAGGAAGCTGGAAAACTGAAAAGGACAGCATAAAACAGAGGACGAATGGGAAGTGTGATAGGTAGTAGGTGTAAGAAAGTATGAGGGTAGATATAGAAGCGGACTAGCTTTTTGGGAACATGGAAATCCAGGGAAATCCCATGAGTCAATATCCTAAAGTAACACTGAGCTCTAAAACAAAAGGAAGAAAAAATGTAACTGTAAACTTTGGCAGTAGTATTGCTTCTGTATGTGACAGATTGAACAGAGACTGACTCAGCTCTGGGCTGAAGTAGAAACATTCAGGAAGAATGTGTGTCATGTGTTTAGGAAGGCCACAGATATTTAAAATTTCAAGAACCAGAGCAATCTCACAGAGGAGCATGCTTAGCATCACAGGCTGTCTAAAGGACACATCAGTATGTTCTGAGATGCTAAAATAGGATATTTGTGAGGGAAAGCCTTAAGCTCTGAAATGGTCCCAAAGGAACTTAAATAATTCTTCAGTAAGGAAAACAAGCATAAGTGATTTTTAATGACATTGACACTGTTAAAAATCAGTCTTTTAAAATATTTCAGAATATTTCAGAATATTTCAGAATATTTAAGGTTGGAAGGGACCTCTACAGATCATCTAGTCCAACCTTCCTGCTCAAGCAGGCACACCTACAGCATGTGGCACAGGGTGGCATCCAGGCGGGTTTTGAAGACCTCCAGAGAAGGAGACTCCACAACCTCCCTGGGCAGCCTGTTCCACTGCTCTGTCACCCTAACAGTAAAGAAGTTCCTCCTCACCTGGAGACGGAACTTCTTGTGTTTCAGCTTGTGGCCATTACCCCTCGTCCTATCGCTGGCCACCAGTGAGAACAGCCTGTCCCCTTCCTCCCTGCATTCTCCCTTCCTGAACTTATACATATTAATCATATCCCCTCTGAGCCGCCTCCTCTCCAGAGAAAACAGGCCCAGCTCGCTCAGCCTCCCTTCATACGAGAGATGTTCCATTCCCTTAATCATCCTRGTTGCCCTTCTCTGGACCCTCTCCAGAAGCTCCACGTCTCTCCTATACTGGGGTGCCCAGAACTGAACACAGTACTCCAGGTGCGGCCTCACCAGAGCTGAGTAGAGGGGCAGAATCACCTCCCTTGACCTGCTGGCAACACTCCTCCTGATGCAGGCCAGGATGCCATTGGCCTTCTTGGCCACGAGGGCACACTGCTCACTCATGGTTAACTTAGTGTCAACCAGGACTCCCAGGTCCCTCTCCGTGGAGGTGCTTTCCAGCAGGTCGACCCCTAATCTGTACTGATGCCTGGGGTTATTCCTCCCCAGGTGCAGGACCCTGCACTTGTCCTTATTGAACCTCATGAGGTTCCTCTCTGCCCAACTCTCCAGCCTGTCCAGGTCCCTCTGGATGGCAGCACAGCCCTCCGGAGTGTCGGCCACTCCACCCAGCTTGGTGTCATCCGCAAACTTGCTCAGGGTGCATTCCGTGCCCTCGTCCAGGTCATTGATAAACAAGTTGAACAGCACTGGGCCCAGCACTGACCCCTGGGATATATGTGTGTTTGTGTGTGTGTATAAATATACACACACATATATATATCTCTTAGGTAAAAGTTGTCTATACCTTCTGCTTTTAAAATGCTTTCTCATTGTAGCTGCTTTCCAATATCTTGCTTAATTATAAAAGATATTTCATTTTTTTTACATGGTGTGAATATATAACTTTTTTTAAAAATATAAAATACATGTGTTTTGGACATTTCTTCCTTTGCAGTGCCTCACTAACAGGAATTGAAGATTTTTATGTGTTCAAATACACATTAGCCATGGTGGCTAGTATCTTCTTATATCATCTCTTAATTTAGATCTCAAAAATATTTCAGAATCTCCCATATCTCTAAATGAAAATCAGCTGGATTCTTGATCCTCTAGGAAGCTTAAGATATCTGTCTGATAATGAAAAATATCCCATTTTTAGCTGGTTTTCACTGATTTGCAAAAAACGTTGTGCTACTAATTAGTTAGCATGAGAGGATATTTCACTATCATACTCTCAACAAAGCTGTGAACAAAACAGTTTTCCTTTTTATCTCTTGATTGCTGAAAATTGAAAATAAAGAATCTGATCATTTTTAAATTCAGATCATACTCTAAGCACCAGCACATTTCATAGCTGAGTCTAGATAGCAATATTATTTATCCCAAGGTTGATATAATTCATTTTAATTTTGCAGACTCTCTGCATCTAATCTCAGAGGCCATACATTTATCTTTTAAAATGACTTTTTCTGATGTCTTTTGAACTTTTATGCTTAGTGAGTGCTTATAAGTATTTCATTTTTTGTAGTATTAACTCATAATATATAGTAAGTGGCACGTTGTAGCATGTATTATTTCAGATAGATACATATTGAGCTTTTACGCATTTCATGTATTTGGGGAAAATGCATGTATTTAATTATGGATTTTGTCATCACAGTGTGATATGAAAATATGAAATCAATATGAATCAATATTGACTGAGTCAATATGAAAAAGCATATGTTTATCAGTCTCAAGATATGGTTTGCCACTAAAATTATAATGTATAAGTAACAATGAAGGACCTCTAAAATGCTTTTGGAATTTACCTGTGGCTACATTCTTACCATCCACATAAGTAATACCAAGCAGAAAGTAAGTCAAGATTCTACTAAGGCAGCATTGATTTGCAACTCTATAATATGTTTAATATGACTGTCTTACTATCGTAAGAGAAGCAAGCATATAGAAAATTGAGTAGCTGGAAATAATAATATGTTATCTCTTTAGGCTCTAGGTAACTGCTTGTAAGAGTCAAAGAATCGCTAATAACTCTAAGAATGTAGAGATGGAGATGGAGAAAAAGGAACTGAAATAAGGCTTGATTGCAACATTTCATCCATGCTGATAAGTATCAGTTCTTGTCTGGTTATTCTTGACCTTCAGAG
This sequence comes from Nothoprocta perdicaria, assembly GCF_003342845.1. Lineage (NCBI taxonomy): Eukaryota > Metazoa > Chordata > Aves > Tinamiformes > Tinamidae > Nothoprocta > Nothoprocta perdicaria. Next base: position 579,709 of record NW_020456076.1, on the reverse strand, counting down.
TAAAAATCTGAGTTGGAGAGGAGAGAAAGGCAGGCCTTAAGAATAGTCTCTAAATGTAGATTTTTTTTTTTTTTTGAAAATGATTATTTTCAGCAAACTAGTTACCATTTAACAACTATAGCAAGTCATAATATGTTTATCCAATGTTTTATTTTCTGTTCTCCTTAATCAGCGGGTAAATGCCAGCGACTTGTAATGTAAGAACCTGCAAAATACAAAATATTCAGGTTAGTAAGATCTAAACCTTGCAATCACAAAGACTGGCAATAGAATGACAGCTCTAATTCAACGTCAGCAGTACAAAGCAATGTGCAGGGGAGAAAAATTACCTTAACTACATTTACATGTTGGCAGGCTCTAAATTAACTGTTAGCACTTGGGAACAAAGTCTTTGATCCATTGTGCATACTTCTCTGGAAACAGCTGTTCACTGATCACTAGCAGTGGAAAACTGGAGAGGTCTTTGAAAATATTAGAAATGAAATAGAGGACAAAACAGGTAGTGTTACTTTACTGCATAACCTCCTGAAGCACCTCGAATTAAGGTAATAATGCACAGTTCTGGTCATTGAAGTCGCAACTAGTAAGAACAGAACTATAAAAGTTAGAGAATACAACACAAAATGCATAAGCATAAGACTTAATAAAATACAATTGTAACATGTGAAATCTAATGGAGAAGTTAGGAAAGGCATGGAAAAAGTGAGTGGAAAATTGTCCACTTTTCTTTGTTTAAATATAGGCAATGAGGGACCCAGCAAAATTATAAGGGCACAGATTTTCATAAAAAGGGGGAGAGTTTTTAAGTGAAGGATTTAGCATTTCTGTTTTGCCTTTCCCTCCCCCAAATAATTATATAATTTGTGGAATATCTTGATACAGAGTTCTTTGGAAATCAAAAAAATCAAAAAGAGATGACATGCATGAAGGATTGGTCCATTTATGGCCATTTGAAGATGGATTGCCTGATGGCTGTGATCTTTCACAGTCCCCTTTTGGCCATATTCTTTCTTATGGGCATTGCAGCTCTCCTCTATCAAGTGGCGTAAGTGCCTTGTAGGCATTTGTGCCATTTCACATACCTTAAGATTGAGCAGCACTTATGGAAGACCTTACTGGAGCACAGTATAGCTAGAAACCATTAAGGATATGGCACTACATATCTGCATGCGAGAAACCGAATTGAACCTCCCTTATCTTTTCAAACCAATTACAGGCACATGGATTGGGGTAATATAACAATGTCAGCAGCCTGGGAGATATATTAAAGCTTGTCATTTAGGCTTCTGTTATAGCTGATGGAGAAAAACATGCATTTCCTTGGAGGGATTTTTTGTATCTATTTTAGAAATCTATCTCAGATTGAGATGAATTACATCCTAAATCATATGACTATGATGACAAGCGTCTGGATAACTAGTTCAGATTCAGATCTCTGCACTGCATATTCATTACCACAGGTTGTTTCAGAGGCCCAGGATTCAAAAAAGCATTGATTATATTCATAGTCAAAAGAGTCTTTAGTAACTTTCTCCAGTTTGCATATTTACATATCTGTTATCAACTTTGGGTACACCCTACCACTGATGTCTGAGTTAGAAATTGGAGGACTATACATAGGATTTGTTCTAGAATACACTGCAACATAGAACCATGGCTCCCTTAGCTTATACAAAGCGGGTAACTATCCTGAACAGGTTTTGTGCTACACAAATGTAGAATAACTACAGTTGTAGAAGCATGTAGGTGCTGATCCTGTGGTAACATAGCATTTTTTATTTAGTAAGGACCTGGGCTTTAGGAATAGCAACCAAGTTTGAAGGTTTCCCCTTTAAGAAAAAGTTCTCAGAAAATAAGGATGCTATATTTGTTAAATCTACCCTATTTGACCTATCCACTCCCTCCCTTTCACTATGCATACAGTCTCCTTATCTGAGAAATTCAGAGACATAACAGATACTTTTTCTTCTGCTCAAATAAAGGCTCTGTATGCACTGAAACACACCAAAGATATATATGTTCCCACTTATAAGAGTCATTCTTCTCTGTAACATGGTTAGTGAGTTCTGCTGGAAAGAGTGGTCTTATCTGCAGTTGAATAGTTTTAATTGTTAATTAGGACTTCATGCTTATAAGTGACTCCAGGGTTTTTTATATTTTATCTTGCATTACTTTTAGGGCAATACCTTCACATAACCACTGAGGTGTGTTTAAAATTTCTGCTATCAAAATGCTGTTCACAGCACACAGGAGTATGTTGTTTGCAACTCCTCTTCACAATCCTCTCAGAAGTTTCTTCCAGCTCCTCTAGCAGGAAGTATGCTAAGCCAGAGAGTTCTTGCTGTAATATAGTTTTGTCACTGGGCTCTGATGCTTTTTACATTTAATCAGTTTTGTGTGGTAAAAATTGAGACACATGCAAAATTACTCAAGCTCTTCTATTCATAGAATAGACCATTGAGGACTTCAATTTAAACTTGCATAAACCTGTTTCTTTGAAGTTTTTTTTTTTTTCCAAATAACTACTTGTCTTTTTAATTGAAAACGCCAGAGTAACAGATTTTATCCTAAGATAAACAGAATTTTATCCTAAAGACATTAATTGTGTCATCCACTCTTCCACCGCCTTAGATCTTGTGTTTTTGGGCACCACCCTGGTGCATTTTTCACTTGATACAGCACTGTGTTACCTTCCCTTTTCTGGAAATGAATGGCACTGCATTGAGTTTCTTTCAGTGTATGAAAAGTTATGGGAAACTTCTAGGCCTGTAACTTCTGAAACTCAGGTACTTCTCATTTCTTCATAGTCTGCTGGACCCTGGAGGAATTTGATCAGGAAAAAAAAAAAAAAAAAAAAAAAAAAACAGAAATAAGGCCAGTAATGTTATATGTGGCATTAGTGTCCCCTAATCACAGCTGTCTAAAAATCAAATATCATCAAATATCTATTCCAGTCTAATTACTGTGATAAATCCTACAGTTGAAAAGGAAAGAAAAATATCTGGAGATATCCATTCCTCATATTTCATATACCATGACAGTCTAACAATAGATGACTCTCTCTTTGAAGATGCCTTTCTCTCCAGTGATCTCTATCATGATTGAATAATCAAGATTATATTGACTAGTGCCTAAATGAGTACCTAGAATACACTAGATGATTAATAAAATGAGATAATTCAAATTCAGTTCTCATGGGAATTAAAAAATAATTATAATTAATAATCTGCTAACAAACAGGAAAAAAAAAAAAAGTATTCTAAAGGTGTGTAAGAAAGAACATATGATGCAAAAAATACAATGTCTCCTTCTTCAAAAATATGTATTTCTTTCTTAAAAATAGGAATAAATAAATAAAGCTAGCATATCTCTGCCCCTTAGGTTAAACATTGTTTAATATCTAGATTTATAATAAGTCATATTTTGATGGTAAATTTGAAATTTAATAAAGCCTCTCTCCCTAGCAAAAGGAAAATAGAGAAATATTGTTACAATAGACGTGGTTTATTTTGTTACAGTTTCAAAACAAAGATAGAGAGGGAAGTATTGGTCCATCTTTTAACTAGTTTTGATACTTACAGGAAAGACTAAACAATCCTTACAATCCAATTTATTCAACCAGAAGGTCATCTTAAAAATAGTTTGAGTTCTCAATGAATAGTCAGAAAAATCACTCGTATTTTCTGTTATTTTCAAATACTATCAGAAAATAACTGCTCCTAACAATTGGATGAACTGTAATAAACATAGCAGAATATAAAATTGTATGCAAGGTACCGTATGGAATGTGGAACAAAAAATGTGAATTTGAAAATACATATATTGAAGTTTTTCTTGTGTACACATTTGTTATATGTTTAAATCGACTGCATTTTGTAATATGTTTTTGATCTTTTCCTATCGGTAGTAATTTGGCAAACTGATCATATGTCTCAATGAATAAAGCCCCAAATATTAACATAAGTAAATACAAATATTTGCATAAGAGAAATACGTATTAATGTGACAAAATTTTTCTCAGGCAATAATCAAGCAAAGTATAATGGCATTTTTTTTTTATAATTGATTCTATCATATTATAGGTATATTAATTAATCCATGGCATCACAACCACTTTTTAAAATATTTAAATTTCAAACAAAAGCTACTTTTTTATTTTGGAAGTCAATAAGAATACAATTTTTGTGCTATTAGAGTGATATTTTCTGAAAGCTGAATGTAATTTGTTTATGTTAATCTGAAGCAGCAGTAGAATGCTATTACTATTTATACAACAAGAAGCTATCAGTGAAATCAAATGAAACCCTCATGATGATTAAATTTGGAGCTATATTGACATCTCATTTATATTTAGATTTAATATGCTAATATGCTACTGTGAAATGGGATAAGATCAAAATGTTCATGATAATTATTTCAAAAATTTCAGTATCACATTGCATCCATTTGACTAGCCTCCATGACTTAGAGCTGACACTGAGAGATTTCTTATGAAAAAATTTACAAATAAAATAATCAACAAGGTTACTTCATTTGTTAAATGATACTAGGCAAGGAATAATAGCATGTGGACCTAATATCATGAGCCAGTATGAAACTAACGTGACTAGTGGAATTAGTCTAAACTTAAGTGAAAATTCTTATCTGGACAGCTTTGATTTGGATTATATATTACTGGTCTTTTAGTGGATATGACTAAAAATTCTTCCTTTTTTTTTTTTTTTTTTTCTCTTTTGCATTGTCATTGTCTACTTTTTTCCCTCCCTACATAAAAATGGAAAATACCACATAGTCACAGTAAAGGTAGCTCCTGTGAGTAGTAAATGATCTTTTAATGATACTCACTGTAAAGAGACATCATTGATGTTGCAGTAAGTGACAATCTGACAGCTCCACCATCTGCTTCCTGAAATATAAAATGACAAAGCTGCTATCCCTGGGAGTTTATTATTTCAATTTGATAACGCAACAAATAATGTAAAGTATTACATGGACATGAGTTGCTGGTAGTGAATAACTGAACAGGGAGAGAAAACCATGAGTGTGGGAGCTCTAACTGAAGAAATTAGAGACAATTGTTTACACTTAATGAAATTGCAGGGGGGAGTTTCTTGCGTTGTTCCAATACATGAAAAAGTATCTATTAAGAAACTGATTTTTTCATGGAATGCAAATTCTTCTAATTTGCAAGTTACTTTAGATTGAACATTTCTTTTTTATCTAACAGAATTTTTCCTTTATGATTTCAGACATACTTTAATCTAATGTTCTTACATTAAGACTCAAATAATCAAACTTAATTGAAAAGATTTAATTGCAGTGCCTAAGCTAGGATATCTATGCCTTAAGTCCTGTTCTAGCACTTACCAGGTATGATTCTGATCTTGGGAAGGACAAATCATTTTCTGAAGTGCCTCCCTTTTTTTTTTTTTTTTGTAAAGAGAGTCTTATATTTCTTATCTATATTTCTTGCCTAAATTAGATGGGCGCATGATCAGGACTGTGACTGCCTTTAGGACATCACAGAGTAAGACAAATCTAGTCAGACCTGAATGTCAAGCAAGAGAGTACAGAGTAGATTTTATGAGATCAGAGTTCCACACAGGGTGGGAGAAGAATTAATAAATCTTCTTTGTCTGCTGTGTCAGGAACTGTGGGTAAATTGTGCAGAAAGTGAAAGATTCTGCTATTGCTCTAACCAAAGAGCAGGCTACCTGCAGGTAGGAAGGAACATCTACTCTTTAATTAATCACTTGTCAGTGTTTATATGTTTGGAGGTAATATCTAATTATCTCTTTCAAGTGTTCTGGGACCAAACTGCAAGTAGATTACAAAGCATGTAAATGTATGAAATGTGTGAAGTATTATCTTAAGTGTCATGTTGCATCCTGTTGATGCAATTTTATGTGTTGATATGCTTTCTATAACAGGGTGACAGATTGTACACAGCAATTTTTCAGGCCCATGCCTGTTAAATTCTACACTGAGTTTTTAAACAGCTACATTTTCTCTGCCACATGAATGCTCCTATGCACATATCTATACCAAACAATAAAGAGCAATGCAGCACTGTCAGTACAGCACTCAGTGATGGAAGCTGAGACCATCACTCTGTCCTGAAAGCGCTATGGCTGTGTTAGTATAATACAGTGCCCCGAGTATTAGCCCAAACACAGCACTAAACTGTTTGTTTCCAGTTCCAGAGCTAATTCCAACACCTCAGTCACCTCAGTGCTATTCTGCCTGTGTAACATGGAAATTCTCTCCAATTTTCTTTCTTCCTCCATGAGTACCAATCCTTCCTTCTGTATCTTTGCTCTACCATTACCATATTCTCATTTTTCATTGTTTACATTTAGGGGCTTGGAAAGTGATGAAAAATGCTTGTTTCATGAATATAGGAAATGAATATGTGTCAAAAAACATGTGAAAGACTAGTGCAATCTTTTTGTCCAGAATTCATCAGGGAATGTAACATATCGCACTGTCAGACATGAGCTCCGGTCTCCAAATCGCTGAATGACACTCTTTTATGTAGCTAAGCCATTGCATTCTGCAAGAATCTGGAAATATTTAATGGCAAGAGATAGAGGAATCATGTTGTCTGGGTTAACCTTTTCTTCTCCAGCATACCGACTACTTGTGAACTGTATGCAGTGGAAATGAAAATAACAAGGTCATAAGAAGAAAATGAAGTCTCCTGCAGAGCATCATCTTCAAGCTGCTGCTGAGAGATGAACTGGCTACTGCAACCCCAGAGTAACTGAAGTTGTGGTTTGCTCTTTATCTATTTCATTCTATTGGGCTGCATTAGGAATGATGCTATATTTAAACTTTGTGAGTTAATTGATTCATTTTTACAGGAATGAACTAGGGACTTCTTAAAAGAGCAACTCAGCAGGCAGATGTAAGGAGTCAGAAGTCTGCAGCAATGGGGTAGGAATAAGCAAGAGAGAGAGAACCGGGGACAATAATCTCTCTCCTTGTCATCCTTGCAGCTGAAAAGATGGTATGTCCACAGTTCAAGAGAAAATTGCCCAGATGCAGAATTCAGCCTGGCAGAAAAGAGCTTGGTACTTGAGTCTTCCACACTTCAGATGAATATAATAAACATTGTGCTATGGGATAAGCTGTTATTTGCAGAACTGCAAAAATAAGCAAGGAAACCAAGAGATTCTTTGCATAATCAGCTGAGGGCTGTTATTCATTCTCAGAACTGATTTCACATAATTAGATATGTTTATATGTTTTCACATAAGAATCTACCCTCTTATCTTTCTTCTCTCATCTTAAATAACACAGAAATTACTTAAGCTCCTTGGGTTTTGACTTACGATGGCACAGGTCAGAATTACTCAAAACAAGACCCTTCTTTATTGTCGGCAATTATCCACTGTCAGGATGACAGTGGATAATTGCTTTCTCATACATACATGCTTTCTCATTCTTTCTCATACAATTGCCAAGTAAGGTTGTGGGCGCTTGCTACTTCACAGTTAGTTCAAGTGGGAGGTTTTGGCTTGTTTCTATGTCTATCTGACATAATATTATGGCTGTCACCTATGATAAAATAATCTAGGTATAATCTAGGGAGTAGAAGATATGAACAAATTTCACTACAGGCTTATTTTAAATGTTTCAGTCACTCCAGTATATGGTTTAATTTCATTTTTGCTCAGGAAAAACAATCTGAAAGATTTGCTCAGAACCCAGTCCCTACACGCAGGGCTGCAGGAGCTCTGCTGCCATCATCTGCCCTTCAAGGCCTTGGGCAGGAGCAGTGCCAGTTCTCTTGGCCTCTTTGCTGGTGTCATCACCGAATCTTCCTCAAAAGGCCTAATGTTGCCACATGGAGCTAGAAGCTACCATGTCCTTAGAGTCAGTGGTTGCCCGAGCCATGCTGCTCCATGCTGGCTATCCATTGGTCCTCCACAGCTGAGCTGGACACTGCCTGTCACCGTCCTGCCTCAGGGACCTGCTGCCCACCATCTTGTGCAACACTGCATAAAGGGGCACGGAGGAGCTGCTGTGCTAGTGTGAGCATGATTGCTGCTGCCTATGCTGCCTCCTTGGCAGGAGACACGCTGCCTGTCTCCCTCATGGATGGACCCCTGCTGGTGGCCTTCAAACCACCTTCCTGAACCTCCACAGAGGATGGTATCAAATGGCGGCCTGTAGCATGGGCACTCTGGTGGCCCTCCACTGGTGGATGTTGCCGAGGAAGAACTGTTAGAGGCGGGTAGGCAGAAGGTCTTACTGTGCCAAGACAGATGGGGCACATCTCCTCTCCAGAGGGGCTTGGCTGCACTGCCCCAAGCACCTGGCTGATGCCACTGTGCTCCGAAGAATCCTCTGCTGCTAACACTGAGCCCTACTAAAGGAAAGGGATAAAACATGTGAGCAGCCATGCAGGTGGAGAAAGCAGCATCAGGGGAGCTGCCCAGCTGGAGCTCTCCTGAGATGTCAAATCTTCTCCAACAGGTCTGAGAAAACTCCCAGGAGCCCTATTGGGCTCCAGGAAAGCTTCCCGAGGGCAAGTGGGACTCCTGAGCAAAATGTCCCCACATCCAGTGAGGGGAAGGCGAAGGTTTTGCTTCTGCTGTGAGAGAGGGATGAGCCCTGCCATCCTGGCAGGAGAAGAGCTGGAAGCTCCAAGCCACCTCAGCAGCCTGGGCTCCCCTCATACTACCTGCCACAAATAGAGCAGCTCAGGTCGCCACAAAAGCCTTGGCTGCAGTGCGAGGTGCATCCCATGAATCTTCAAGTCTCTCCAACGCTCATCCATCCTTGAACCCCATGTGCAGCACAGTACTGCCATGGGATCTGCAGCTACCACTTCAGCCAAGCTGAACTGCCGCGGCCTGCAGAGTAATGCCCCGGCCATGAAAGTGTAGCCCTGAGGGACCCTCAGTGCAAAGGAGCAAAGTAAGCAGAACGTGACTCTGCAGTGTAGGTGCAGTGTCACAGGTGTCACATATGATGGGTCATATGAAGTGTTAAGAATCGCAGATGGCATGCTTCAAATTTTTGTGCTGTCCCTGTTCCCTGTTCTGTCTCCAGGGGGCATATGGCCACTGGTTCTGGATTTAGTGGTTGCTGGTGCTTGATATTGTGTGTCATTCAGGCCCCTGAGATGACTATGGAAAGTGAGACTGTGATCAAGTGCCTGTGGGCCCTGCAAGGCTCTGCCTTTGTGACCCAGACACTGAAACTCTCTTTTAGCCAACTGTAGTAATATGTTCAGCTACTATAATAACAACGTTTTGGGAAGAAAGAGTCAGCGACCTGCTATTCCACTTGGACATTCACAAGTCTATGGGGCCAGTGTTGTAGTTTGAAAGCAGTGGGGTCGGGGAATGCAGAAGGTAGCAAATACTGTGCTAGATATACAGCCAGCCCTGGCAGTATTGGATTCATGAACAGTCTGTGGACAGTAGGGCCATTGCCTTCGTAGGAGTGAATCGAGTTCACAAATAGTATGCCCAACGATAGGCCAAACTCTGGCATTATCGTTCATGAACAGTCTGTCAACTGTAGGTCCAATTGCCTTCCAAATAAGTAGTCAAGGTCACAAATAGCACAATTTATTCAAATGCAACATTTACAAAGCAGATTTTGGATGTCAGTACAGGAAATTCTCTACTATAGCATGGTGTTTTTATCTAGCTGTGATGTACAAATGTGCAATCATCACTCATCACAGAAGATGAGAGAAGGCTCTCAGTCCTGAGGAGTCTCCTCTGGCAGTGTCCCAAACCGAAGGGAGGAAAAGGCGATCAGCCTGTCCACCGATCCCAGACGGTTTGATGGAATCTTTCCTCTACTTCTTCCCTCCATAATTCACCTTTTATCCTACCTTACATTCAGGTAGAGCTTGAGTTACTGTAGTCATACTTACTATTGTTATTGATTGGTGAAAAAGTCTCTCGCTTTCATTTAAAGGTACAGTCAATAGAAAATCTAGAGCGCATGCTCACTGAGGAGTAGGTGCCTTAATAGGCAGGTAACTTTTGAGATTCTTAGGCAGGTAGCTTTTGGGATGGAGGAGTGTGTTGGCATTATAATGAACTTATAATGATCAAAGTTCAAGCAAAGTTCATCCCAGAGGAGCGATTTGCCACTCTTGCTGGGTCAGCACTGGACATATTCTCGTATATCTACTACAGCTACTGTGCGGCTTATCAGTGGCCCAGCACAGAGAGTACAACAAAGTCTGGCTGTGCTGTCTTCACTGTGCTCCACCCTCCCATATGCCTCTCTGCAGCTGCGAATAGGGCAGACTGTGCTGCCTAGGGAAGTGTGGAGGAGCAGAGCCCGTGCATACCAACCATCCTGGAAGTGGCAACTGTGTGTCACCCCAAGTAAGCATCTGTAATACCAAAACTTCTGTGAGGCTCTAGCTTTTCTCTAAGTTCCCCCTTTTCAAACAATTCTTCCACAGCCAGATGGGATCTGCCAAAGAGTTCTGACAGAGCTGGCAGAAGTGCTTGCCAGGCCACTCTCCATCATCTGTCAGTGGTTTCGTTCAACTAGGGAGGTCTCAGATAACTGGAGACTTGCCAGATTTCTACAAGACTACCTATTCTTGGAGACTTCTATAAGAAGGGTCAGATAGAGGATCTGGAGAACTACAGGCCTGTCAGCCTAGCCTTGATATTGGGGAAATTTAGGGAACAGATCATCTTGAGGGCAAACACACAACATTAAATGTGACAACCAGGGGATCAGGCCCAGTTAACATGGGTTCATGAAAGGCAGGTCCTACCTAATCCACCATATCTCCTTCTATAACCAGGTGACTCACTCAATGGATGAAAGGAAGGGGTCTGCTTAGACTTCAGAGACATAGCCTGCCCTTGCTTTCTGGAGAAGCTGGCAGTTCATGGTCTAGACAGGCTCTTCACTGGGTGAAGAACCAGCTGGATGGCCTGGCCAAGAGAGTGAGTGAATAGAGCTAAATCCATCTGGTGACTGGTCATGAGTGGTGTTTTCCAGTGATCAGTATTGGGGCTGGTCCTCTTTAATATCTTTATCGATGATCTGGGTCAGGGTGCATCCTCAGCAATTTTGTAGACAAACTCCCACGTTGGGAGGAAGAGTTGATCTGCTTGAGGGTAGGATGGCTTTGCAGAGGGATCTGGACAGGCTGGGTCAATGGGCTGAGTCCAGCCATATGAGGTTCAACAAGGTCAAGTCTTGGTCCTGCACTTCGGTCACAACCACCCCATGCAATGATACAGGTTTGGGGCAGAGTGGCTGGAGAGCTGCACGGAAGAAAAGGACCTGGGAGTGTTAGTCGACAGCTGACTGAACATAAGCCAGCAGTGTGCCCAGGTGGCCAAGAAGGCCAACATGCTCCTGGTTTCTATCAGGAACAGGGTAGCCCGCAGGAACCAGAGAAGCAATTGTTGAACGATTGTTGAACGATCGTTCATGGTAAGAAGTGTACATGTACCCATGCTTTCAGTGTTTTTAAATATGCATTTTTAATATGCATTTTTGTGAAATTCAGTAGGACATAGCTCATCTCTGAAGCTTCAGGAATTTTAAGGAACTAAAACAAGTTAAAGACTTAAAGCTGAGCTAGTCTCCCACTTCAAAGCAACCTCAGGCACTGAAAATATAAGAAGGATTTTTATGGAGTTTTACTAAATAGGCATTGAATAAGCTTTACTAATCACTGTGTCCTCTCTGCTAAATGGAAATGTGTCAATTTTTTCATTGACTCAAGAGGGCAATATATTAAAATCTCCATCTAAAATCTCTAAGTAAAAGATCAAGGGGACAAAAACAAGCAAATAAACAAACAATTCCCCCACAAAATTAATATGTGTAAATATTACTCTTAGAAGTAACTGGTAGTGGGATGGAGGGGATATGAGTGGTGTTAGCTGCAAGATGACACCACTTAGTGGCATGAATTCTAAAATTTATTTCCATATAACTATATGCAAGTGGGTATTGATCCATTCTACAACAAAGCCGACACACACAACACACTCCTGGGGACTCTCCCCATAATTAGAGTGTCTGTGCCCCTCACTGCAGAGGCAAAGAAACTGGACACTCTGTCCAGGCAGTCATGATGCCTGAGTCGTGTTAATGGCCTGACTCCCACACCACTGTCCCATCCTGGGCTCAGCCTACTGTTGGAACTCTGTACACGTGTTCCTGCTGAAGGACTGTGGTGTACACTATTGCTTTTCAACTTAAGTGCTTGGCATAACCTGCCAGTAACCTTGTTAGACTCGTATTCCCAATAACTTTGAACTTCTCCACATTTAAAGCCAGCTATTTAGAATTTCCTTCCAGTCTTTTGCCTGAAATTTGTTACAAGGATATAAAATGGTTAAAAACTCATCTATGTTTTTTTTGTTTATTTCTAATCTGTACCTAAACCATTACAAGAAGGCAGATATTGTTCACATCTCATTTAGTAGTGTTTTCTGGTAGGCTGCCCACATGATAGTTATCCGTGCTTCTTTGTCTTTCTAGCACACTCCAGAATCATATCACTTTAAGCTGGCCAGATATAGTCCAGGCCTCATTTTATCTGAGCTGTACTTGTAGCTAGCTTTCACCCTCTGAAAAGACTATTGACTTTTTGTTTATGTATAAGAAATTTAAACTGAAGTTTTCAGATACATCAGCTTAAAGATAAAGGTGTAAATTATAGTGTGTGGTGCATTCTTTTTCTAAAAGCACTTTCTTCTCTCCCTTCTGTCTTTCTTTAAAAGGAATCATGACAAATACATATGACAAATCTTTACCTTTAGATCCCAGTCCAGCTCAGTTTGTCAGTTCACTAACATTTTGATTCCCTACTTCTGCTCATGTACTTCTCTAAAAGTGGATAAGAAGCATACCATATTTTTGTGTATTTAGAGAAATAAGAGCAGAATTAAAAGTGTATTTCATATAACTAAGGTTACTCCGATGGAAAGGGGAGTAAAGTCTACTGGGAAGATGTGTAAATCTAGCTTCTCTTTATTTTGGTTTTGCAAGGACTAAGCTGTAGCAGTCATGAATTTGTTTTCTAAGACACGCTGTTCAAACCAAGTGGGCTTGCTGCTGATTACTTTTAACATATACAAATATTTGAGTTATACTTGGCATATTGAGATGAGGAAGGGTGAGTTTCAATATTCTGCCACAGGAGAAGGAAAAATAATACAAGAAACTGTGCCTGTGAAAACACTAAAAACTACAGACAGTGCATGCAATAGCTGAAAGCCTATGTGATTTTCACAGCGACTACATTTTGAATGGTTACTATTATTTTGCTAATGCAGGTTAAAGTAGATAATCCATTTAATAAAGTTTTGTGGGCTTTTTTCTATTTTTTTTTTTTTTTTTTGTAGTTGAAGCAATGCCAGAATGGGTAACAAAATGATTAAACCAGAGTTAATATTTGATTAAGTAGAACAGGAGGAGAGGAAGAGAGAAATGAGGACAGTTAGTGACACCCGTAATTAACATTCATCTATCTAACAACCATACAATTAAGATCTGGCAGGAAGGGTCAGGAAAATCTAATCATTTCCCAAAAAGTCAGGATCAGATGAAGCGGCAAATTGCAGGTTCTTATTCTGGATCCAGATGAATTGATGGGTCGCATAAGCCAACTCCTAAAATGAGTTTTCCTGTCTGTGTGAAGCTCAGTTTGGCTGCAAACAAGATTGATTCAGTGACATCCTCATTCATCTCTCTTTCTTTTTTTCTTCCTATTTTTTTCATTTAGTTGCTTCCTTTGATGTTGTGCAGTAGGCATATGTCAGGGAAAATTTGCAACTTATGTCCATCAATAATTGCAGCAACTTTCTTGCAAGCTGTACATTATAATCTTTCCTAGGGCCTGAATTCATGTTACTGAAATGGCACTTAAGGGGATTCTGAATGCTTAAATATAAAGCTGAGATCATGAAAAACCTAGTTTGTCTGCTAGGTAACCCTAGCATAGAAATGTTACTTTCTACTTTCATAGTCCACAGAACAATTTCTGCTTTTTCTGTGTAATTACTAAAAAAAATCATAGAAAATATAGTTATCTCAGGCTGGATTCTGGATTGTGCAATAAGATTTTGACATCTATAACTTTGACACTGCACATGAGTCCAAGCAATGTTTTCTAATGGTGGTTGCAGGGGAAGGGCAGGAAGATGTTAGGCTAGAATAGTAAAGTACAGGATAAGCAAAGGGAGAAATTCTCTCTTGCAGCATCGGGTTGATAGAATAGCTGTGTGATTTATACTCAGACGTTGTGCCCCAGCTCTGGCTAAGCATGAGGCTGATATGGTGCAGCTAGGCCGGCCAGTGCCTGTGTGGCTGTACTGGCTGCTGGCTGTGGCTGTACTGGCTACTGAGAGGTCCCAGCCCATCCTCTTTCCTACTTCCCTACTTTCCTACTTCCCTGCTTTCTACAGGAAAGCAGGTAAAACTTATCCACTTGCAGGTGATATTATTGTACAGTTGTATGTACCATAAGGCTGGATGGGAGGAAGAGTCATAACATCTAAAACAGTAGATTCAGTTGAAGAGAGTTAAAATATGTAAGGACACACATAAGTGATGACAGCTTTGGGACAAGGACAATTTGTTGCAGAACCAGGGAGCATCATTCCCCAATGCTACCACTCCCTTTCCTCTCCAGTGGAGGGAATACATGAGGTACCAGACCTTAACAAAATTACCTTTAAAGAGCTGCAAGACTGCTTCATTTAGCTATTACGGTAGCTGTAATCTTAATTTTTGTTATATTTGCTGTGTTTTTCTCATATTAATTTGTCTTGCCCGTTGAAAAAAGGTTATACTTGGTTATTAAAACATAAATATGACAGACAAGTTGGTATTTTGGAAGGGCTTTCTTTTTAAACCTATGAGTCATTTTATTATGCTTTAGGCTGGTTCAGGCTGCTTGATGCTATAAACTTGAACTTTATAAGGTTTCCAGCATCTATGACAGCAGCCTGATTTACTTCAAACTCCTCCTTTTCAGCATATGCTCTTGTTAACAGTCTAGCTATATACTTTCCTCATACAATGAGAGACCAGCTATTTACAATATCTATAAAAAAAGATTTCAAGAACTTCAGAATGAACAGAGCAATTTTATTTAAAATATGGTAAAAACAGGTGAGGTGAAAAGATATTTTACATTTCACAGCTTTTGCAGCAGCAGTATTGACAGTTTTACTGTAATTCAGAGCTCTTATTTATACACTCCCCTGCATGTTAATCAGAAGAAGTTAGCATACGGCAGAATAGCATATATTTGATTTCTTCCCATTACTCTCTTATTCCATAGCCCATAAAAGCTAATGCACTATCAATTATCAGTGGATGATGTTTCATTATTTAAATGAATCATAACTTTTTTAATATAGAATAATTAGATTATATAATATATTTCTTATGTGATCATGGTCTGTTAACAGGCCTGCTTCCTGATTACAAGGACTCATAAAGGCTACTGAACACGAGGGAGCAGTTTTTGTGGCTTCTGAAGTACCATTTTAATTTAAACTCTTCCACATTGGCTGTAGTGCTCTTATAGAAATATCATTTCCCTGTAAAAGGATCAAAATAAGCCTTGTTGATGGCTAAATGTGCCATGGAATTGCCTATGTGCAAATGCTTGTTTTGATGCAAACTGAGGGAAAATGCAAGTAAAAAAGATGGCAATGTGTAAAAGGCAGGATAAACTCATGATGTCAAACTGAGCACTGAAATTGTCTCCTTTCTTCCCCCTTCTCATGCCTGAAAAATATTGCTTGTCTAGGTGCTGTTAAAATCTGGCATTATGCAGAGTAATATTGCAGATTTTGCTTTCTGGTTGCAACATTACATAAAAGTTATTGTTTCACAGTCATTTTGTTACATTGTAATCTCATTTGATTTCCACTCCCAGCTTAGATGTTTAAGATTGTTTTTCAACAATATAAACTCAACATTCAAAATATATGCATGCCAGCTATCTATACATCATCATATATAGAGTGGGCACCATACATCAGTTTGATATGTCACTGAAACTATTTTGCTTGAATTACTTCCAGTTCTGTGAAGCTGTTGTTCACTTCACAGTACGGAATATATAAAATCAATTCCTTAAGATTTACTTTCTTTCTTCTAACATACCAGTTTTCAGATGAATGTTCTCAGGGTTTGTGTAACGTTAACCATACATTTCTCTGTGTTGTTGCACTATGAACATATGGGATAATTTGGAATTTTTTTTGTGGCCTTGGACAAATGAAGAATATGGGATAAAACAGAATCAGTGGGAGACAAAAAAGGAAAGAATGACATACATTAAAATGAAAGATGTTTGGCTCTGTTGTTTTTGAGGTTGTCAAGACATCTATTCCTATGTAGTCACAAGCAAACTACTGCTTCTTTGGAATATAAACCCAGCAAAAGGTGGACAGTAGAAGAGGTGTCGTTTGATGGAATCTTAGTCCTCCAGTTCCTGCTGGAAGTGAAACCAGCATGCCTAAGGATTGAGATTCAAGAAAGAGCCCAAAACACAATGTCTAATAGAAATATTTAGGAAGACTGAAAAGTACACCTTTATGAGCTTCCTTGCAGGTGAGCCTGTAATACTGGAGCGTAGCGCTCATTGGAGTAAGTTGACTGTTTACCTCTCCATAAAAGACTGTTTGGTAAATTTGAGATTTCGTCCTATGTCTGATTTAAGATTTTAAGCTTCATTCCCTCTTTATCTCCTTTCATCTCTGTACAATTCACTACACTTAGATGCTAGCAACTTCGCAACTACTTTTGGATAGGATTAGGTATATTTTGTCTGATTACAGTAATCAAAAGGTCTCTGTCATTGTAGCAGTAAGAAAAATCAGTTTTTTGTTCACAAAGTTTTTCCACCTATAAATCAAAGCTTAACAGAGGAAATATGTTTCAGATAGATTTGTCATTCTCTTCTGCAAAAATATTTAAGAGGAAAAATGTGCTAACAGTAAATTGAACTGTGAGATAAGTGTATCTGTGAAAAGGAAAGTCAAGTGTGAAGTAATCAAACTGAATGATCCTAAAATGAGACAAAGTTAGTCAGATCCATCATGAAATATCTTTATCAGACATTGCCAATAAATGGCTAAGTTAATTAATATTTTTGTAAAGTGTTGTGCATTCTGATATTATATATTTCTGTTAAAATGACTTCACTATGGTCCTGATTAATTAATTTCCTCCTGTCCTTTCTGCTTGAGGGGGGACAGGTCAGTTTGTAGTGATTGATGGCACTGATATTTTGACTGTGGTACATGCTTTATGCACTGGGATGTTTCTTTGAATTGACCACTAAAGAGTGAACATGATGGTGATGTGTTACAGTTTTGGGGACATAATAACAGACCTTTCACAATGTTTTGTTCCAGCAGTGTGATTTCAGACTATAGTGACCATTCATGTCATAGGCTGCCCACACTCAATATGACCTGATAACTTGATCCTTTCAACTGGGGAATCAAAAACAGCTAAAGTGCATTAAGATATTTGCTCCCATGTGTGACACTGGCTAACTGTACTGGGCTGAAATGGGGAGAACAATGACCAGTCATAGAGCCTCAGTGTAGCTGAGGACTTTATCACTTTTGATGACACTGCTCTTGAGTTTATATTTAATATCAACTGGATTTCTAGATCAATATATAGTAGATCTGCAAGAGAAGGTATCAAGTGTACGGCTCTGGTCCCTTCTCATCCTCCCTATCTTTATAATCAGACCTGGAAATGGAAAGACATTGCAAAATTATAGATAGGTTTCGTTTACAGTTATGGGTGGAACAGACTACTCTTTTCATACCCAGAGGTGCCAATTCCTCACTCAGAACACCAGTTTGCAAGTAGTCAATGTAAATGACAGGAAGAACATACTATCATTTGCTTTCTCCTATTGATTATTCAAACTAAGGTGGCTCATTCTGCTTTCTAATGAAAGTTTCCTTGCAGATAAAACAAATACTGCCAGAGTCACTATTCTCCCCTGATTTCTTTTTCAGTAGCAAAGACAGATCTGTAGTCACTGTTAATCATATCAGTCTCAGCTACTGATGAAAAGAGATTGAGAATTCAGATCCCACTCTTTAACCCATAAGCCTATAGCAAGAAGAATTTAGGAAGATCGTGATACTTTCTCTGAGGAAATAAAAAAAAAAAAAAAAAACAATTAGCAGATGCCTGTTACATAGCATGAATTCCAACAGGCCTTTGTTCTTTCAGCACTGCCATTTTGTTTTTTACTCCTCCTGGAGAAATGGAATTCAGTCAAATATTTATACTATCTTTGAAACCCTATCTCTAGGTAGTACTAGTTCTACTCTATCTAGTAGTACCAGTTGTACTCTTCTTGCTTTCAGACATTTACTATAATATTTAGACATGATGATCATGAAGTTGATTATCTGGGTGTTTTTTAAATTCCTGTTGGTAATGCAGATGAATTCTAGCCAAGCTTTATGGCTTGGTATGTATGACTGCATGTGTGGCTCCTGTCTGTCATCTTGATAAGCAAAAAAAATTAGGAGGAAAGTGATTATTATGACTGACCCTTTACAAGTCTGAACAAAGTATTGCCACAGATCAAAGCAAATGCCAGGATTCATCTGTCATCTCAGACAAGAAGTTTTGGAAGACTATATATATAAATAATTCAAAGGTTTTGTACGTTTATTTTTTTTACAACAAGAAAACAATATATTATTAGAAATTGCTATAAATCCCGGGTATTTGTGTATATTTTTGTTGTTATTTGTTCTAGCAGTCTCTGTGTCATTGGAGTGTTTCTTCCTGTCTTCTTATTACAACTATAGAATCAAAGTTTGCTAAACCCTTTGCTCCATAGAATTATACTTCAAAAAAGAAAATGAGCATCACAGAATTCTTTCGCACATGAAAAAGACATTCTTTTTTTTTGGTTTCATAATCAACATGTATACAAGAAATTTAAAAATTTAAATTCTGCTCATATAGATGAGCATGATGTTCCTCCTGAAACCAATGGAGCAGAACACAATGACTGGGAAGAAAAAAAATAGTCTGTGTTGTAAATAGAGACATTTAAATCTCTAAAAAACATCACCTGCTTTTCTCTGATAAGTTCTAGTAGAGATATACCAAATTAGATATATTTTTAGTGGTGACATTTTCATTATTTATTTATCTGAGACTGAAACTGTGCTTTAGCTCTCCGTTCATTCACATATTTCTATAATAATCCTAGATTTTCATTAATGGTCTCAAATATCCCAGGTACCAAATGTCAGAGAAAGGTGGTATAATGCGAGAGATACAGTGTTCTTCCTTGTTGAAAGAGGGTAAAATACTTGCACATATGGCTGGACACAATTAAGTTAATTAGCAGTACTGTTTGTGAAGCTTTCCCCATTCCAGTTGAAAACTAAATGGTTTAGTTTAACACCTTTTATTAGCTGAGTCATCAGGTGGATAACAACAATGTCACACTGGAAAAGAAGATGTTGGAGAAATGATCATATAGAAGTGTGTGGACGTGAAAGCACAACTGCCAGCTAAACTGTGTATCGCTTTCCAGCTAATACACTTGAATCTATGTGTCCCAATTTATATGAAAGTGCAGCCAGGGCAAAGTCTGACATTATGACCTAAATGACATGCACCTCAGTCTAGATTAAAATCCAGGCTACTCTAGTGTATGCACTGAATTAAACCTTGCACTTAATGAGAACTCTATGAGGATGAGTGACATGGAATGAATTTTTTTCCTTGAGTAAACATCTGTTTTGTGACACCAAACCTGCAAGAGGGGAAAAAAAAAAAAAAAAAAAAAAATTTAAAAGATTCCAAAAACTGGCCAAAGTCCAGTCCAAAGCCTTCAACTATATAAACTCTTTTTTTTTTTTTTTTTTTTTTTTAGCCACTCAGGTAAGCAGTGGCTAAAATTTTTTTCCCCATTTAGTGGAAACTTTTTTTTTTTTTTTTTAGAAAGAGAGAATGTAATGATTCATGTAGGATCTCTTGAGTCTAGTCCATATCCCTAGTAAAAATGCCTGAGCTGTTGGACTGGGTAAAATTGTATAGTTCTATTGAATTAAATGAAGCCATACTAATTTACCTTAGATGAAGATCAAGGCTTTAACCCACATATCTAACTCAATATTTGTAAATCAAAATCTTAACTTGTATGAAGTTATTAGGATTATTCTTTCATTTCACACATGGTAAAGGGATTTTCTGCACTGAAGTACAAGAGGAAAATCATAAATTGTGGAAGGCTTAATGATATATGATTAAAATGTCATAGGAGTCAGTTCAGGCTAAGACATATCAGTATATGCAGGATCGAGACCTGGAAGATAATGAATTCATTAAAAAAAGCATATTTTATGACATTAAATTTCATAAAATTTATTTCAGTTATGTTTTTTGTCATCAGATGCATGTGTTCTTTTTTCTTAACATCTCAGTGAAGCATTTGATACGATAAGTTAGATTTAATTTCCTAGTATGCGTTGACCTTAGAAGAGCTTCTGCAGAAACTCTTGTAACAGAAGAGACTCTGACTGTGTCTTATTACATTTCACATGAAAAAATCTTATAAATTATTCTGGAGACAACAATGGAGTGAAATATGACAAAAAGGCCGTAACAAAGGCTAATGAAAATTAACATGAAATAAGCAGATGAGAAGTATCTCATGCTGAATCCAGGGGCCAGAGTTTTGACCTCTATTTAATATGTTCATTGAAGAAATAGAAGAGCAATCATAATGTTAATAAAAGAGGCAGATAATATTAAATGAAAAGATCTGAGATAACTAGTCAAGATCAAGATGTACAACATGTTCTTGGATAACTGAGAATGAGGAAGCTAAATGATCCTCAGGTACAGCTTAACCTCTGCTGACTGCTCGTTTTAGTATTCCATTTATAGCTTTTCGCTGCAATCTTTTTCTCTTATCAGTTTATTCTCTTGTACAATATTCAGATTTTTCTGTATATAGATATTTTTTGAATGTTCATTGACTAGCTCCTGCAGGGATTCTACAGCTGCTTTTCTTTCAGTTTGTTTAGAGGCATCATTTCCTGTCCTTTGTCTGGTTTGCTTATTTGTTTGTTTTGGTAAATTTTGGACCTTAATTTATGACATCTAAATAATATTAATAAACTGTTATTCATAAATAATATTCATAAACTGTTAATGTGGATAATATCAACCACTCTCAACTTGTTTTCTGTGAGCAATGAACATGCATTACGTGCATTGACCAACTAGATGTAACTGAAGAACAAAACAGATTATTTCTCTAAATTACAAGAAATGAAAAATTATTTTCCTAATCCTAATCCCTTTAAATCTATCTGTGTTTGTTCTTCACAAACAAAGGTTGAGATTTAGCATAGAAAGGAAATGACCATTCAGTATTTTCCAGCTTTCAGTTTTTAAATTGTCCTTGTATAGCTTCAAGATTCTGATATTAACTTTTTACTAAAGCTAGTGTTTAAAATAATTTAAAAGAATTCTGGATTCCTAAAATTCCTATTTTCCTCTTCCCTTCCTTTCCCTTCCCTTTCCTTCCCTTCCCTTCCCTTCCCTTCCCTTCCCTTCCCTTCCCTTCCCTTCCCTTCCCTTCCCTTCCC
>NW_020456076.1:551833-557887 GCF_003342845.1 Nothoprocta perdicaria | reverse complement strand
TCCTTTCCTTTCCTTTCCTTTCCTTTCCTTTCCTTTCCTTTCCTTTCCTTTCCTTTCCTTTCCTTTCCTTTCCTTTCCTTTCCTTTCCTTTCCTTCCTCAAATAAAGACATTCATCATAGGCAAAGCAGACTAATGTATTTACATTCTAAATGTATTTAAGAAACTACCAGTGCTGATTTCCTTGTTTTTGTGCTTTATGGCATAAATGGCAATTAGAACCATGCATTATGTCTAAAATAGATCACCTTAGATATTTCACCATTTCACCTGGGCTATCATTTATCAATACCTTAATAAGATGTTTAAGGTAACAACTTCAATATTGCTTGCTTCTTCCCTTTAATTCTCTTTGCTCTTCAATAAGAAGAGCTTTAACATCTATTTGCTTATTGAATCTGTTGATATTGAATCACAGTCTGATGCTTGGGTGGAAAATTGATTTGCTACAAAGAAATAGAGTAATACATTAGACAACAACATGCATACATATATATATATATATTTTAAAAAAATAAACATATATATATATAAATATATAGGCAATAATGCCTGCAAACATTTTTGTTCTTTTTCATCTTAAGATCTACTTCATGATTTTGCTGGAGAAAAACAAACAAACAAACAAAAGAAGTCTCCAGAGGATTCTTAGGTCCTTGAATGCAGGAGCATGGATATACATATGTTCTTCATTCACATTTCTGTTGCTAATACACAGTTCTGATGGATAGTGAGTGTTGAAATTGTTGAATTTAATGGCAAAAGAAACAAAAGGTTTATTAGAGGTATAGAATAACTTCCACATATTTGAACAGAAAGATCTGGTGAACTTGTAAAGTTCTTGAAGAAGTACTAGAAATAACTAATATTTCCTCTGTCTTTCTGTGTGTTTAAAAGCATTGGTTAGTCCCCAAATCCAAAAAATGGAAATGGAGAATATTGAATTATATATGAAAGAGAGGAGGGGAGGAATTAATATCTTCCCAAATCTAGCTATCCAAAAAAGGGAAATGTTTTATGATTCTCTCCATAGTAAATTCTTCCTGTGCTAAACTACATGTCTAATATTAGCGGGAACAACTGTCTTCTATATGTGTATTTTTCCTTCCTTTAATTAAAAACAGCAATTTAGGTTAGAATAGTCATCAAATGAGCTCTAGATGGTAGATGAATACCACTCAAAAGACAGATCATGTTTGATTATATCATAAATAAATGTGAGTAATTCACCTTATTTTATACTTAAGAAAGAAAACCAAGTGTGTCTGTCAATTATGATTCCTTAAATAAGAGGGACAAAAAAAATGTGAAGATTTGTAATTTGTTACATCTCTGTTTTGCCTTTGTCTTATTTTACATCTGTTCTCACTAGATGTTGGGAATATGAGTCAATGTACTAATACAGACCTATTCTGTGTAGAGGTGTGAATCAGCATTCCTATGCACCCTGCAAGTTTCCTTGGCAAGACAGAAAGAAATGGGCACTTAAAGGTTGCATTTAGTTTCCTTTTAAAACAGATATCTAAATAAACGGATTCATTCCCTCCTATTTCTCCACGTTTGACTACAAAGGCTGCATCAGGTAACTAGTACAAATACAGAGATTTCCAATGTAGGCATTTAAAGACAGTAATATTATTCCTCTCCTGCAAGACATTATTTCTGATTAATGGTCTATTTATGACATATTAAAAAGATGTGAATGTACCTTGTCTAAAAATATGTGAGACAGGCTTAACCTGGCTCTTTGAGATATTGATAGTTGTGTTCCCATAGCTCTATGGATCGCAGCAACGGAGATCTCTTTACTGAACATCTTGGATGGACTTTGAACTTGATATCCGTGGTACTGAACTGTCACTGTTGGTTACCTAGAAGTTTGTTTCAGGAGTTTTAATCTTGTCTTAGGGTAGATATACACAGTTTAACAGTGCTGTGGGCAGCCTTCATTTCAGCAGTTGTTGTTTCATATGAACTTTCTAGTAACAAAACCTTTTCAATATCTTGAATTCACTCTATTTGGCTTGAGGCCTGAGGTTTAGTAGCAAAGACTGGCTATCTTTTTCTGGAGCATACTTTAGGGAAGTGAATGTAAAACTATTCATATAGAAAGTATTCCCACTATGTTTCTACAAAAAGCTACAAAAGCATTCTGCTTTTGCTGGCTTTGAACATTTGTGACTCTCAAACTGTAAAACTCATTTTCTTCTACTAAGAAGAAATATACATATACATATATAAAGATTAAATGAATTGCCATGTGTTGTGACACTGGGCACAGCCTCTACTCCTATATATATTCATATTTTATATATATATATATATAATGAGATGTATAAACAGAATGGAGAGTGCCACATTAATGCAGCTGATTTCCAAAACAGCACAAGGAACACTTCTTAGCAATTTCACTAATTTTGGAAAAACGCTATTGCACATTTTCAGTTGGTCACCTAAGATGTGACTCAGATACTGCTCAGATTCAACCCCCAGAGCTGACCCAGTGAAATGGTGCTGAAGGTGCACTATAAATATGAATAAGCAAACTTGCTTACAAGCACAGTACAATAGTTTCTATCTTCATCTTATTCTGTCGTTACAAAGATAAATGCTGCTAAAAGATATTGAATTTCCATACGCACTTTGGGTATATACAAAGCCACAGAATCATGCCTGATATGGAAATCTTCCCCTGCACTGAATCTCAGCAATGAAATACAGAGGTGAAGCGGAATGCGAAAGATGCAATAAAGATCCCTTACTGGGAGCAGGGAGTAAGTGGAATAAGAATTTCCCGGATTGTTTACTATAGTTGAGTGAATGAATATGTAAACATCAGTGTGTGAAGGATGAAGAGCTATGAAGCGTTATTTATTACTAATCACTGTCCTTTGACTCATCATCTCCACACTCACCTATCATTGTGGAATACACTACAACAAGGAAAGCTACAGCTGTGAAAAAGCATACTGTATTTATGACAGTGATGTGATTTATATTATAGACTCATATTCTGCTCCACAGAGCTCTGGAACTCCCTTTGTGGATTCAGATGACTGTTTTAAAAAGAATTATCCATTTAATGTTTATTTGCAAAGATTTGGTTACAGGGGTGAAAAATATATAGCCATGGAACTAGGGAAATTGTAATAATAAAAAGAGGATTTATTGTAGGGCTCAAATCCCAAATCCATCAGAATGCTATTTTTACAAATGACAATGGTCACTATCATATGCAGAGTATAAAGGCCTAAGCCTGTGCCTCTAATGGCTAGAGACTGGTTTAAACCACAGTGCACAAGGCTCATTATTTTGTGTGTGAGTGCTTGTTGTCTGCTGATGATGACTCCTTTTCTGACAAATGCTGCACTTTAAGCCAATGTGGTCTGAAACAGTCCTTTTACTCATATAATTCACAATTGTTCATATAATTCACAATTGAAAAGAAATTGGTTTAGAAAATGAATTTATAAATTAGCTAGCCAATCATCTAAAAATAGACTTGTTCAAAATTATTCCAGTAGGAATCTGTCCTTTTTATTCCATAATACAGGAAGTTTAGAAGAAATAAAATTAAAGAAGTTCACTATTTCTATCTGTTCTACTATTACTGTAGCCCTTTGCCATTTTTTTTCAATAGTAATACCAGGTTATTTCTGTACAACTTGAACAGGTTGTTGAATTTTTTTTTTGTAATTTTGGCTGGTGGCCAGAGAAAAATCATCTTTCTTTTCCCAGAATCCAAAAAAAAAAAAGTTTTGTTAGTGTTCCTTTTTTATTTTAAATACTGTCTTTTTAGTGGAATAAATTAATAGCTTATCATTTTGTTCATTTATTTCTTTAAATATGTTTCTAAAATAAGCCAGATTTTTTTTTCTTTTTTTGGTGAAATATTCTCAATATTGGAGAGTGATCTGAAATGTGTTCATGGTTTGAAATGCAGAGATAACTAACACACAATCTCACTGTAAGTTTTGTCTATTAATACACAAGAGCAACTTGATGCAACAAATGTATGTTTTATGATTTTGCCACCTGTAATCTTAGAGAAAAGGAATAATTACATTTATACAGATACACTTAGATTTCAGCACTTATAAATTTACACATCACATTTTTCGATCAAGAACAATTTTAAGTTTGACATGTCTAAGTATGGTTTGCCTCTCATATCTTGAAACTCTGGTTTTGTCAAAAATATTATATGTCTTTCCTCTTAAATAGATTTTCAATCCAACAATCGACTAATGTATTTCATGGAATTCAGCAAAAATTGGTTAGATTATGAAAAATGTGGAGACATATCAAAATAAAATAAGATTTGGGGCTATTTTATACATAAACACACATATACAGAGGAGTTTGCCAAGGGGGCATTTTGGGGTAGAAAAGATCCTGCCCTGTGGAAATTTCAAGTGAGTTCTATTTTAGCTAGTTCTCCTCTGCACCAATTAGAATTCCTCTATTTTTTTTTAATCAAAATAATAAAACAAGAAAACTAGATTAGCTAAAGCTAATCTGCTGCTGATCACTGCAATTCCTTCATGTGAAAGCATCTCATATTAGAAAGAATTTACTAATGCACTATGACTTCCAAGGGAATTTAATATTCATTCATGATCTAACAAACTTTCAAACAATCAGGAATCAGTTACATATCTGTTAAATAATTAGCCATAACACTATACATAGCTGATCTCTGTTACATAGCCTTATGGTTGATTTGAGGTTAAGGTCTGAAAACCTAACTCGCATTAAGGGAGCTGGCACAAAGTATTCTGCATGAGCAATAGAACTGGCTTTGGGGCTTTCTTGAGCAAGTTCAGGAGGAAGCTGTTTCCACTCCTTTGGGAGATGCAATATTAATTATGCTTACTGGCATCAGACTGGCTGGCTTTGTAAAGGCCAGGTTTCTCTTATCGTACCCAGCTCAGTCATGATCCCTTGAGATGCTCAGCCCATTAGTCAGCTTATCAGTATCTTGCTCTGTACATTCAAAAATTCTAAGTGCCGAGTGCTCTTGGATAGATTCTATTTTACTCTTATATTTGATATTCAGTTTGTAGGAGGTATTTTTTCTTTAACAGATCTGTCTTGAAAAGAAAGGTTCAGCTGGGAATGAGGAATAGAAGTAATTAAAATCTAGACAGTGAGAAATTATTATGCTTTTATATATATACACACACACACACACACATACACACACATATATAACTATATATTAACTGTAGTCTAGTTAGAATGCATTCCAAAAGTTATTATATGAAAGCAAACATGGAATGATCACTATGGTTATGATTACAGCAATTACTATATAGGGAATTATACAGGAATTAAAACGGAGCCATTTCTCAAGTGCCTCAGTATAATCATTTTGGAAGTAGACAACTTAATCACCTAACAGACTGATAAAATGGTTCAGATATTGTTACATCTTCATGTGAAGACATAGTGTGCTGGGTATAAGTGTGCAGATATAAGACCTGCCAAGTTAAACACAAACCTGAGGGAAATCAGTTGAGTACTGTGGAAGGTTACACAGTGCTGAAAGAATAGCTACATTTTTTTTTTTTTCTGGAGCCTCATTTTGCTTCGCCAGTTTGTGACTTTTTACAAAGACCTCCTCTTTCCTCCCAAGACCACCAAGGTCACTGATGTCTTCTAACTTCAGGGACTATGATCAAGCTCTGGACATGTTAGATGACAGCTGCCCTGCTGGCCCTGGCTGGAGTAGAGGGAATGAGGCAGGAGCTGTGCCTAAAGGCAACAAATACAGTGAATGTGCTTTGCTGAATACTTCAGCTTTGCTGAATGTGAATACTTACAGTGAATGTG
This sequence comes from Nothoprocta perdicaria, assembly GCF_003342845.1. Lineage (NCBI taxonomy): Eukaryota > Metazoa > Chordata > Aves > Tinamiformes > Tinamidae > Nothoprocta > Nothoprocta perdicaria. The sequence goes on along the minus strand of NW_020456076.1, from coordinate 552,054 downwards.
CTTTGCTTCTTCACAGTCGATCTAAGTTCCTGTCAGTACAGCTTTCAGCCCTATATGATGTGGCTATCTAATATATCTTACGCTATAGTTCTGTGGCCATTCATAATCACCACCATAGAAAATGTAGAAATATAGAGGGAAAGGGCATGGACATACTAATACAGACCTAACTGACATTTTACACTTTTATCACCTTGTCTTTTTATTTTTCATCATTGTGT